>NC_081412.1:141016996-141322412 GCF_030272615.1 Cryptomeria japonica | reverse complement strand
GTCTCCACCTCCTAGGGTGGTCCTATTTGTGGGTTGCCCGATCTCCAATGCACTTCTTGTCTTCAATGTTTGTTATTCTACTTTGTTGGCCTTCAATTGTTAGAAGTTAATCCTTGAGCCATGTATTAAAGTGAATTCAATACCCTCATTCAAGGGAGGATAGAGGATAGACTGATGAATAGTGCATAGATGGATATAGAGCATAAGGAGAAGATACAAGATTTCAAGGTCATCATCAAGCATTCAAGTCTTCTTCATTCATCCATGGGAGCAACATTACAACATTCATTTGCAAGCACATGTGTGTGTTAGGGTTTTTTCATGTCATATGCAATTTCATACAATATTTATGATTACATTCAAGAAGAAAAGAAATCATAATCAACAAGTTGCACCAAATCTACAAGGTATACATCTCCATTGTTTACATTCACGCATTTGCAATTACTTTCTTTCTAGGTTGATTCCTCAACCAAGTTTTGACTAAGGCAAACCCCTATCCACAACCCCCCTTTCTTCTCTTTTCTATGTAAAGGTTGCAGGTGCGCAACTGTAATTGCAGGTTTGGGCTTCATTTGCAAAGACGAAAGAACCCTTTTCATTTTGTAGATTTTATGGTGGATGATGTACATTCTCACCACGGTCTCAACGGCTTTTCTCCAAATTTGAAGGGTACATCCGTGTCAGTTTAATTAGCTGAGATGTGGAGTTACAACGCAATCATGAATTGGTAGCACTTCATTTCACTCATTTCCTCTCTCTTTTCCACATAGTCAACAAGTCAACTTTCTCATTCACAAAAGAGGATAAATCACACTTCATCCACTTGCAATCCACTCAGAATTCACATCCTTGTTTCCCTCAGATTTGGATCTAGTCCTAGTGGCTTCCTTTCTCTCTCCTAGGTGGGGAGTCTCTAGGATCTAATTTTCCACTTTACATTTTGGTGAACCCGACGTCTTACACATTAATTCTGATTTTTTATTCTTAGATCTGATTAATTACAGTTTTGATTTCAAATTTTTAATTTCAAGTTTGATCTACTTGCAAATTTTAGATGTTAATTGCATAAAAAACACTAATTTTTCATTTTGTGAAAATTAAATTTGTGAAGTGTAAAATTTGCATTGCTTGTTTCAGATTTGATTTCTATTTCAAAATTGCAATTCAAATTTATCTCTTTATTTTGAAAATTGAGTGGTTAAATCATAAAACCCTAATTTTTAAGATCTTTTCATTTTCGACCTTTGACTACAATTTTGGCTGATCTAGACATCTCCAAATAAGCTATTTTTTTGGATTCCGCATTAAAATCATAATCTCTATCATCCTTGAAATTTTCAAAAAAAGTTGAAAAATTTGGTCAGACCATGTGCATTCCCACCACGGTCCTCAATATTTTTCCCGAAATTTCAGGAGACAAAATTGACTGTATTTTTCTGCTCAGATCTAGAAAATCAACATACTTTATCAATTTTAACACTCTCTAAGGTCAAACACAAATTCAAATTCAAATCTTAAAATTAAATTTCATATAAGGTCCTAATTTTAGATCTTCTTTTTCAACAGATTCAGATTTCAATTAAGAGACATTTAATGGCAATTAATAAATTGGATTTACTTGCTCTTTCACATGTGATTACATTAATTTTTGCATATATTTATCATGTGTTGGATACGAGTTTCTTCCATTTATTGTTGCTTCTCTTTCTTCATAGCACTTGGTCACATTGTGTTGTTAGGATATCCAAATTATTTTCTTTTCAATTAGATCTCAAAGATTTCATGTATCATTTATGTTGCATTATGGTGATGTTTTTAACAAAATTCATTTCCTATGTTAATCATCTTAAAGCTTTTGCAGATCCTAAACCTAGAGATCCTAATCCTGGTACCTCTCTTAGGGTATCTTGTGTGAAAGAAATGAGATTTAATGCTTTACCCAATGATCTTTCTACAAGAGAGAAAGCATTAGAAAGTAATATGGATCCATCTTCTTCTTCTACACATACCCTTGAGCAAGAGGGAAAATATGACAACATCAACATTCTTACATCTTTAGATCCTCCTTATTCTCCTAGGACCTATCTTCAACATCAAAGTCTATGTAGGGAGGATGAAGTCATGCATTTTATTCACAACCTTTCTCTTCGCATAGAAATCACTAACAATGAGCTTTTGAATGATGAAGATATTCCTCCCCAATCTTCCAAAAAGGATAATCTTGATAAAGGCAAAGAGATTCTCATTCCATATGATACTCCTCCTTCATCTACAAATGATTTTCTACCTCCTTACACATCAAATTTTAAATAAATTCATGATCATGTTCCTCCATCTAGTCAATTGCAACACTCTTATAGTTGTGGCTTTCATATAATTACACAAACTACCTCCTTACACATCAGATTTCAAATAAATTCATGAGCATGGAATTCATGTCCCTATAAACCTTCCTACACAAAATACTACAAGAGGCCTAGGAAGTGGTACCCCTCTTTCTATAGATGAATTCCTTAGACTTCAAAACTTTCAAGATTACCTTCAAAAACAACAAGTCAAGAGAGCCCACAAGAATGCCTCTTCCTCAAAATGTCCTTTTTGTTCATTTCATCAAACTCATGACCATAATGCTGATGATTACCCTAATTTTCAAAAATCTATTCAAGATGGCGTAGATAGTGGCAAAATTAGAATTGTGGATAATGAAACTCCTTCTAACAAACCTTCTTCTTCATGGGAAGATGATATTTACCATATGACAAGAACATTTCCTTTCCTCCTCAAAATAAAAATAAAAGTCTTAAGCAAGTGAAAGGTATTGAATATTGAATTTTTCATGATTTATATTCACATTCTATTGGAAAATGTTATGCATTTAAGAAATTTATTCAACTACAATATGATCTTTCACACATTTGTCTCACGGAAGATCTAGTTGTCTTTCTTGGTAAAAACATTATACCTTAGCACTTTCTTTTCCCTTCATGTTTCTCTTCACCCTATGGAATAATTAGCCCATGTAATGGTGGTTCTTTATCATTAGTGGTGGTATTATTTTACTTTAACATACTTTGGGCAGCAATATGAAGTCCTTTTTCTCTTCTTTTTATTCATCTATCTCTATCTTGGTGCATTATTCATTATTAGATCCCTTTTCTTGCATAGGTTTATTCTTATGTGAGCATATAATTGATCTTTGGTTTTCCTCTTTGCTTGGTGAGGGCCATCTTTAAATGAGTACTGCACTTCTTATCTTTCTTTAATTCTCTTGGGAATCTTACCTCTTCTATGGTTTTGATTATTCACAAGTATGATATGCCCCTTAGCAGGGAATGATCTCTTGAGAAGTGTGTATTCCTTTCTTGAAAGGATTTGTTCCACTAGGATGGCATATCCCTTGAAACTAATCACCATCAAAACATGTGTAATATTTCTCCTTGTTCTCCTCACTTGGGGGGCAAGGATCTTTGCTCCTTTCCCTTGTATCATTATTTCCTTTAGGGGCTGCATTTTTCATATGTGGTTATCATTTCTTACAATAGTATTATTTTATGAATAATCCCCCTTGGGGAATATATGATTCTTATTCTCTCTTCTTTTCAAAGATTACCACTTCTTGAGATGTGTATTGTATGTTTACTAAATGTCTTTTCTTGCATGTGTTCATATAAGTTCATTGTGCATTTTCTTATGTTTAATATCTCTCTAGTAGATTATGTAAGCTCTTCTCGTTGTCCCATTAGCTTCAGGGGTAATGATCCTTCTCTCTCTCTCTTTGTCTAGGGATCCACTTTTCCCTATTAAGTGGATGGTGTGAGTTCTATTACTAGATGTAATTCCTTGTGCAAAATTGTTGGTTATTGGATTAAGGATTCTCTCTTATACAAGAAGTGTTAATCCTTAACTACAACCTCTTTTACACTTGGTTATGTACATCTATGATAAATCCAACCATTCCTCTGGGGGATAAATGTGATTCATCCCTCATCAAGAATCCCTTTCACCTAGAAATGGGAGGAAGGATTACATTCTTGTTCTTTCCTTTTCTTGTTCTAGAAGATGTTATATTTGTCTAAGACAACTCCTCTTGGGGGTAGATGTCTTTTTGAACAAAGATCTCTTCTCCTTCAGGGATCACCTTTACACTTACAACAAGATATCTCTTTTCAACTATCTTATCCTTGCTTGAAGAGTATTCCCTCTCTTGATTGGATTTATGACATTGTTGCATGCCAGATATCTTCTTTGTGATGAAGGTAGGTATCCTTGTTCTGCTTTCCTTAAGATATCAACATCAACCTATGTTGACATCTTAAGGGGGGGCACCCACAATGCTCCTTTGTACTATACTTCTCTCATGCATTGTACAGTGAGACATTCTTAGAACCAAAGGGAAACCTCTTGGAGAAAGATCACTTTTCTTGAACATTGGGATATTCTTCAAACCAGAGGGAAACCTCTTAGAGCAAGATTTTGTCACTTTTTGGTACATTGGGTCACTCTCGAAACTAGAGCATGGTCTCTTAGATCGAGATGTCTTCACTTTTTTTATCTTGTATAATGAAACATTCTTGGAACCAGAGGGAAACCTCTTAGAGAAAGATGTTTTCACTTTTCTCTTGTTCATTGGGTCATTCTCAGAACCAAAGCACTGTCTCTTAGAGCAAGATTATACCACTTTTCTGTTATGCGGGGTGATTATTCTCAGAACCAAAGCATGGTCTCTTAGAGCAAGATATCACACCTTTCTTGACATTTGTACTATACATTATATATAAGTTGTAGCATACTCAGGCATAGACTCCTATGAGGTGCTTCGAACCTCACTTGCACACATGCGCATGAGGTTGAGTGGAACTAACGAAGTTCTCACTCTCTCTCTCTTTACATGGATCACTTAGGCAAGCTCTAGGGCTGAGATTTTCCATGTCCTCTCCATGGATCACCTAGGTAGGCTCTAGGGGCAAGACATCCATGGTTTCTTTCTTCTTCGCTTTTCTTCTCATGGATCACCAAAGTGTGAATTCATGTTCTCTCTCTTCTTCCTCTCATGAACTCATAGTTTTACTATTGATAGTTCATTGATGATGTCACCTTTTCTCTTTTATGTGTTCGCTCATGTTTATGTAATGGCATTGGTCTTTGTGTCCTGATTAGTTGTTGAGACATCTGAGATTGAGATCTCTTCAACTAGTTAGTTTGTCATCCTATGTCTTGTTCTTGTCGTGTCTTTTTGTGCTTTGTCTTTATTTCATGTGTCTTGTGCCTTTTTGTTTTTTGTGCTCTTGTAGATGTTGGCATGAGTTGAGACCCTAATATTGGGGGGCTTTTTTCTCCTCAATATTAGTGATGTCTTATATTCCTTGTGGTTTTGCTCTGCATCTCTCATTTTCATCTCTCCTTTCTTCTACTTCATTGGTAGTAGTGGCGTAAGCCATACTCCTGCTGAAGTGGGGGATAAATGTAGTGTCATAAAATTGTGACCCCTACAATTTTAACCATATTTGGGTTCCTCACCTTGGCCACAACATCTCCTTCCTTAACCGAGACCCATTTCTACATTTCTAACCCTTCTCCTTTTCTCCTTTATGTCTTGTGGCTACCCTATATCCTGTCTGGGGCCCAAAACAAGGTAGGATAGGGGCATGATGCCCTTTTCCCCCCTAGGAAAAGGGTGTGGTACCCCTATCCCCCTAGGAAAGTGGTGTGGCCCCCCTATCCCCACCTCCTAGGGTGGTCCTATTTATGGGTTTCTTGATCTCCTATGCACTTCTTATCTTCGGGGTTTGTTATTCTACTTTGTCATCCTTCGGTGGTTGGAAATTAATCCTTGAGGCATGTATAAAAGAGAATTCAATACCCTCATTCAAGGGAGGGTAGAGGATAGATAGATGGATAGTGCATAGATGGATAGAGAGCATAAGGAAAAGATACAATATTTCAAGGTCATCATCAAGCATTCAAGTCTTCTTCTTTCATCCATGAGAGAAACATTACAACATTCATTTTCAAGCATGTGTGTGTGTTAGGGTTTTGTCATGTCACATGCCATTTCATACAACATTTATGATTACATTCAAGAAGAAAAGTAATCATCATCAACAAGTTGCAGATCTACAAGGTATACATCTCCATTGTTTACATTCAAGCATTTGTAATTACTTTGTTTCTAGGTTGATTCCTCAACCGAGGTTTGACTAAGGCAAACCCCTATCCACAACCCCCCTTTCTTCTCTTTTCTGTGTGTAGGTTGCAGGTGCACAACTATAATTGTAGGTTTGGGCTTCATTTGCAAAGACGAAAGAACCCTTTTCATTTCGCGGATTTTGTGGTGGACCATGTACATTCCCTCCATGGTCTTGATGACTTTTCTCCAAATTTGTAGGACATATCTGCATCAATTTAATTAGCTCAGATCTAAAGTTGCAACACAATCTCGAATTGGTAGCACTTCATTTCACTCATTTTCTCTCTCTTTTCCACATAGTCAACAAGTCCACTTTCTCATTTACAAAATAGGGTAAATCACACTTCAACCACTTGCAATCCACTCAGAATTCACATCCTTGTTTCCCTTGGATTTGGATCTAGTAGATTCAAACCCCTCTTTTGAATGTAATGTTTCTCCTAAGTGAAAATCATCCTAGTGGCTTCCTTTCTCTCTCCTATGTGGGGAGTCACTAGGATCTAATTTTCCACTTTACACTAATGTAGCATTATTATTAGATTATTATTTGTACGCCTTGATATCTTCTAGGAGATGTTCAAATAAAGTGTTGTAGACATTTTATGCTTCAAATTTGCATAATAATTAAAATGAAGGGAAATAATTGGACCCAAATTGTATTTTAAATTTGAAATTTAAAATTTACTTTTGAAAGTATAAAAATGAACTTATAGTCTATTTGGCTCATTATTTGAATCTTATGCATGCATGAGTGGAGAGTTGGGGCTACAATACACTAGAAGACATAATACAGTTTTGTAAGCAATCCTAGCACAACCCCCATTTGCATAATGACTACAAGGGTCAATTGAAATACCAAGCCACACACAAAGCATCCAACTAGCCAGAAATTTTAAAAAAATTCAAGCCGCCCAAAAAGCATCCAGCCAGCTGGAAATTGAAAAATGAAGGGAGAGAGGACAAACAAGTGAAAGTGCCAACAAATCCACTATAAGTGTTGCATTCTTTATTTTTTTCAACTCCCATTAATTTTCAAATCCACTATAAAATCCTTCCAATTTACTAAACAAGGTTGAAATGGTAGTGTGATTTTTTAAATTGAGTGGGTAGGGCTTATCGGGGCAGAAAATTATGTTTTTTGCAAAACCTACAATAAGCGTTGTGCCTTATGAACCATTCATTATAGATCCTTTTAGCTCATCAATTAAATAACTTAATTTGAATAACTTGATCTCCTGTTAAATAAATTGATCTTGTGGTAAATCTAAAACAAGGAGAATGTATGCAATCAACTTTAATCAATTTTGGATGATGGGTTTTGACATAAAGTTGTTTAATCTAAACATGGTTGAAGGTTAAAGTGTACTAGAACATAGCACCAAACAATTGGGTATCCAAAATTAACACATGGATATAAGGAATGAAGAGTTTGTGCTAGAAGAAGATAATCTGAGCAATTTCATGAATAAACTACTTTTAGAAGACTTAGCATTAGAAATAATAACATTTTTTTTAAAACAAAAGGCTGAGGCTTATAATATATTAATATAAAATAAGAAAAAATTACATAGAGATTACAAGATCCAAACTAAAAACATCTTGACTAATATTTCCCAACTATGGATAATAGGAGATTTCCAACAAAATATACAAAGTATGAACAGGGGGTAACAAAATTGTACTAGGGAGACAATTAATATCAAACCTAATTCAGCACCCTCTCAAGATCTTCTCATGCAGCAATGTCGGACTCCTAAGATGAGGCATCATCCATTGGAAGAGGGAATGCAGAATGTGTTCCATGCAGATCTAACAAAGCATGCTCCCTAAGAACCCAAACTGCATAAAACTTTTCCATTGATACTGTAGCCAGGGGCTCACCAATTTGGAGGGCGTGTTGTCTGACCCATTGAAGAAAGGGTTGTGGAGAAGAATATTCAAACCCATATATGAAGGAGAGAAAAATAGAATGTGGCACTGATTTTTGGATAAGACATTTACATCTTGTCTCACTTATTTATTGCATAGAAGGTCTTTCTTGTGATCAACAACAATAAAATATACTAGTAAAATGATACTTAAACTTTATTGAAATTGCTCTTCTAGTGCTCCATTAGAATTTTGTCTTCGTGGAGCTCCCTTGATGAAAGAGTAATATTTCTCTTCTTGTTCACATCCCCTATTTTCCAAAATGTCTACCATCCTATTGGTGTAGAGCCCCTCCTCGATCAAGCTCTGGTTAACTTAGTTGACCATGGTTGACCGTATTAATAAATGCTATAATTCAATAGGATGGGCTATGTTAGATGGATAGATTAGTGGGGAAAATAATTGAATCAAGCTATGGAATCATTTTACCTTGCGGTGCACATTTTGATGTGTTATGGATTTAGATCCTATATGATCCATTGATTTGATAATCTTGATATGACGTATGTCAGCTATCTTAGAATTTACAGTACTTCATTATGATATTAGAAAACATGGATGCATGCCATATTAATGATTGAATTTCATGAGGATTATGATGATGCCTTTTGAGTAAATTGCTTTATGTGGATTTTATTGGATAAATGATAAATTGATCATTATGATTGAAATTGTATGCAAAGTGTCTGAATTGTATTCTTTTCATATGTTGATATTAAATGTGACTATTTCGGGTTACTAATGTGC
Source organism: Cryptomeria japonica (assembly GCF_030272615.1). Taxonomy (NCBI): domain Eukaryota; kingdom Viridiplantae; phylum Streptophyta; class Pinopsida; order Cupressales; family Cupressaceae; genus Cryptomeria; species Cryptomeria japonica. Next base: position 141,313,546 of record NC_081412.1, on the reverse strand, counting down.
AAGTGAGATGTGCAGGAAAACTAATCCATGTGACCATGGAAACTATCTGGAGAACCAAGCCTAAACCTAGGTACGTTTGTGAAGCCAAGGGTTGTCTATTTGGAGAGACAACACCTCATTTGTAAATTTATTTTAATTTGTAAATGTTTATGCTTGAATGTGTGTTTAATTTGAAAATTGTTTAATTTATTAATTCCAAAAAAGGGACATTGTCATGTGTATTTTAGTGATGTGTAATTTTTGTGGTGTCACTTGACACATGTGTTGTAAAGTGAGTTGGCAATGATATGTCCCTTGGAAGGAATTTGTTTTACCAATGCATTTTTTTTAAATATCCTAGTATGGTCCCAAGAAAGTCTTGGATAGGGAGCCATTAGAAAGGCCAACTCAGGGTTGACCCGTAGGTAAACTTTGGGTGAGTTTCTAGATTATTAAAATAACTCCTTAGGTCAAGTTAGGGGCATTTTTAGTGGGCCATATGATGTACATATGGATGAAGGCCAAATTTAGCCATGTGTCCACTCCCTAGGGACTGTTTAGTCACCCCAAAAGTTGAGTTTTCAAAGTTGGCCGAATTTCAACTTTTGAGGATCCTACCTAGGTTAGACAACCTCCCTCATGAGTGACATTGCTCTTCCCCATTCATTTTACCTTTTTGAGGTGCCTTGGCTAGGGAGCTTGTAAGGGGTTGGGAAGACCAACCTATGAACATCCCTCACCCTTCCCAAGAGGATTGGAAAGAGTGAGAAGTGTCTTCTTAGGGGATGATTTGGGAGGGAGAAGTCTGATCAACCACTCTCCATTTTTGGGAGACATAGATTTTCTTGAGAAGTTGGTCTTGGATTTGGAAGTTTTTGGCTAAGTCTTGTGAAGGAAAAGTTAGTGGATTTTGTAGCTCTCCTACAACTTCTATTCATCCTTTTGGCATATTTAAGGTTGGTTGGTTTACTATCTCATGTATGTTGCTTTGTATTTGAAAAGATTGTTTGTTGTAGTTGTTTTTCCATTGTTGATTTCTTAGTGTGTTTAAGAAGATGTTGAGTTCTTCCCTATGTTTTTGTGTTAGTGAGGTTTTATGTTATTGATTTTGGAGTTTTCAAAGCTAAACTCACCCTTGGGAGGGTAGAGTGGCCTTGGGGTGAAGGGTTGTTTGACAACCTAAGAGTGTAGAGGCTCTCTTTTAAGAGAGTGATACACAAGGGATTATGGGACCCTTGTTGCATAGTGTTTGTTTATGCAATGGGGGTTATAAGGGGAGTTTGATGGTTTGTATGCCTTGGGACACATAAGGATTTTTTCGGACAAGTTTGGAACTTTTGGTTGATCTACTTGGTAGCCTTGCTATGGCATTATGTCCTCCTACTTGCAGAATTCTCCTCTAGGTATTTGGTCCACCTTCACCCCTCAAGTTATAGTCACTAAGTGACTTTGCTCATCCTTGGGCTGGGAGTGTTTGTGTTGTGTTTTACTTTGCTTATGTGTTTATACTTGAGTGTCACCCATTTAGCCTTGGTTCTCCTAGCTTGGGGGTGGCTTCTTGTAAGCCTAGGTTGGGAGGTGAGCCTCCATGGTCACAACCAACAAGTTTTATTTGTAGGATCACATTCGGGTTGAAAGGATGGAGATGAGCTAGATCTCCTAAAAAGTGGAGTTTAAGGATGTTGAAAGTGCACCCCTTTGTACCTACCTATTTCATCTTGTTGGATTTAGTCTCTTCACTAAAAATGTAAAGAAGGAAAGGCTCTTATGTATTTCCTTGTGAACAATGTATTTCTAGAAAAAAAAAGAGAGATGCATTTACTTGTTGTTTTATTCATGATTCATTAGGTTGGAATCAAAGGAGCATTCAATAAAATACTTCTATTCTTCTATTGAAAAAGAGCATTTTGATTGTTGGTTCATTAAATTTGTCAAAGATTGAAAAAGGTTTAACAAACATACTTATTAAAGTTAGTTTCAGATTTAAAGACAAAATGGGAAATATTTATGTTTGATTCATTCATTATCATCTCAGTTTTATTATTGTTTTCTGGTTAAGAAGGATAGAGTAGAATATAGCTGTAGAAAATGAATCTCATATTTGAAATGGTGTTTATTCTTGTTGCATAATAAAATATTGCTAGTACTAAAAGAGTCAATGTTGTTAAGATAAATTAAGATTTTGGAAATAGAAGGAACTTCATATTGAATTTATGTATTAATTATTTATCTGTAAAGACATAATGCAGGTAAAAGGAAAGTATCATTTTTGTTGATAAACTAAAGTGCAGTTCATAAACTAGTGCTATAAAATTTCATTTCGGAATAAAAGTTTGATGTAGCATATTTTCTTTATTAGTTTCTATCATTTAATAAATCTAGAAAATAACAGAGAGCTTACCCTTATGAGAATACCATGATTTTAGTTGTAGATCTCTTCATTATTATACTCTTACGTAAATAAAAAATAATATTATACATTCAAGTAAATCGATATTGTGCTACTAAACCCCAATCTGTAATAGAACAATTTAAAAAAGTGAATAAATAAATTTCTTCAACTATATAAATCGATTTGTGTATTAAAAGTAAAGCTAGTATTACTGGTTAATATAAACCATTCTGGAAGAGAAAAAAAAATGTGTATACTTAGTGATCACATGTCTCTACTCAAATGTATATATATATAAAATAAAACATGAATCTTTTAAACAAAATAAACTGGTTATTCTCTCAGAAAAATATATATATATATTTATTTCTAAATCAAAACCTTTAAATAAATGTATTTATACAAAAAAAAAAAAAATTTAAAAAAAGGGTGATTGATGGGCACCCTTACTGGGTCGTGGGGGTCACCTACAGTGGAGCCGCCATAGCTGGTGGCGGACACCACCATTGGTGCTACTATCACAGACTGACGGATGCCATAATTGGTGGCACCGCCATAGCTGGTGGCAGACACCACCATTGGTGGTGTCGTCACAAACTGCGATGGATGCCACAGTCGGTGGTGCCGCCATAGTCGGTGGTGGACACCACCATCAGTGGTGCCATCATAGACTGTGACAGACACCACAGTCGGTGGCGTTGCTGCAGCTAGTGGCGGACACCACCGTATGTGGTGTCACCACAGACTATGGCGGATGCCACATTTTGTGACACCGCCACAAAGCATGACAACCCCCCCCCTCCATAAAACCCTCTGCCATCTCTCTCCTCTCCGCCACGACAAGTTTTCTTTGCCGCCTTTTCTAATACGACCTAGGGTTAGGGGTTGATAAAATCAAAAGAAAATAGAAGAGATTAGATCTCATTTAAAAAAGAAAAAGAAAACCCTAAATAGGGTTAACTCAAATAGAATAAAATTTTGAATAGGGCTTTATATTAAAGAAAGAATTTAAATGGGTGATGCCCCTTTTCAAATAAAGAATAATTAGAAAGAATTATTAAATTCATTTATTATTTTAGGAGGTTTTAAAATAATATGAGGCTTGAAACATTTCTTAGGGAGGAATTCTTATCAACTGGAATTAAATTATATAAATATATTTTAGGAATTTTAATGGCATATATAATTAAATGGAATAATTTAATATAGATTATTAAATGTTTATTTGTAAGAGGGTATTGTAGTGGAATAATATATATTTAAAAATAAGTTATGGACTTGATCTTTTGAATTTATTTAACCCAAGTGGAACCTTTTAGTAAATAATTTAATTAGTAATGACATTTGACACTTTAATTTTATTTGTTCAATTAATTAATATTTATACATTGAATTTGTATTAATATTGATTTAATGGATTTTAGAATTATTTAAGTTATAAAAGGAGAGATTAAATTATCAATGATTTGGGAAAACTTGATAGTCCTTTACTCAGATAAATAATTGATATTAATTAGAAATAAATAAAATTGTATTAATGACAATTTAGTAGAATTGGGCTATTTAAATATTATAAAACATGATTAAAATTGAAGTGGCTTTTGAGTGAATTTATTTAATATCTAAAAGGATATTGTCCTTATAAAAATTAATTTATTCTGCTTGATAATAGGAGTTATCATAATGGTTAAGTAAGTAAAATCTAATCCTGTCACTTAGGAGTTAAAATTGAAACCTAAGACTTCTAGTTAATTTTTAATCCATCGCTCACTTTAGAATCCCATTTTAATATCAATTAAGATTTCATTTGGAACAATGTGTTAAGTTGTCACATCTAATTAAGCATAGGTTGCAAGTAATTAGGTGTTCAAAAAAAAATTGTTGTTGTGTTTTTTGCCCAAAAGTTTGGGCATTACAGTTGGCTTCTCTATAGCAATGCATAATTTGATATGAATCTAGACAAGAGAGCAACTCTCTTGCTTCCTGAATGCTATAATCTAACTGCCAGTTGGGGGGTTGAGACTTGATCAAAGTTGTGATAATGATATGAGAATCCCCTTCAATTATAAGATTCTTGACCTTATTTTTAACTGCTAATTTAACACGAAATAGCAGAGCACTTGCTTCTGCTAGGTTGTTGGTTCCATTTGGTATCCTCCCATAACTTGCTACCACCACATGATATTTTTGATCTCGAATGACACAAGATGGCATACATCTTAGCTTTATCAATGCCTTTTGAAATCAAATCAAAGTCCATGAAAAATAACTGGCCAAGTTGAAGGGTGAGGAAAACTAAGTCCATCTTTGGGAAACCTCTAATAATTCCATGATCTCTTGTACATACTCTTTGTCACCTTATAGTTATGTTCGCCCACGTCTTGATGGACCATGAAAAACCTCAAGGAATTTTTGGTAACTATCTCTTTCATTCAATGGAGTGCAGATACCACCAAATAGGTATTTCTTAGATCTATCTCCTTGAGTGAGAGAAATTCAGGAAGAGAAGAAGAAAGGGAGACAAGTAGTAGGTCTAAAAGAGGAAGATCAACTAGAGGTAAAAATATTAGAAGAAAAATTTGTATATGCATGGAATTTTTTCTGGTTGAAGGGGGGTCATGTTCTTATGATGATGAGATCATAGGCAACAACAAGGTGCTCTTGAGGTACAAACATCCATGGAAATAATGGGTACCAAAGGAACTTCCTCCAATAAACACTAGTTTTTGTGTCAACAAGAGGATATATCGCATAACACCATCACCATTACGTGGTTTGGGCCTATTTTGCATGGACAACATAATTTTTTGTTACGATAAAGTTATTGAATTCATGGAGTATGTCAGATCGTGTTACAGTTACAAAGATTGGATGCAACTAGTTCGATATACACGAAGTATGCATAGGTATGCGTTGTCAGCAAATTATATACAGCTAAAAGATCAGGATCAATATAAAGAAGTGGCTATCTAGATTGACAAAAGGCCAAAATTATCAGGGAATATTGCAGGGATAATAAACAGTACATGACCTCGGTCAACAAATAAGAAACCCAATTGCATTTTCAGCCTACGCACGATAGAAACCGTGTATTCACATATGAAATAAAATTAATAACTGTAGGGGAAGATTTGCTAATGGATTACAATTTGAATCGCATAGATACAAACACAGTTACTATGGGGATGGTACATACTATGTACCATTTTACCCAACCTCCAATTAATGACTCCAATATACCATTTTACTATTATGTTATTTTTCATAAGTCTATTGGTTTCATTTCGCTAATGTTTTTTATATTAAATTTTGTCATAGTGGGACATTGATCATACGGGGAAGACTTTGACCCAGAGCATAGATCGCGATGCATCTTTAGGCACTTCTACTTGATAGGTTTACCTCATTGTTTCATGTTATTGTCTCCAATTAGGACTATCAATTCCTTGCTTTCATTACCTAATCACATTCTGATTTTGTTAACAATCTTTCATAAAGAAAACACAATTGGGAGTGAATCCTATTGTCTTGGAGCCTTCAAGGCTCTCATACTACAACTCAATCCACACTCAATGAGAATGTTAATTTTGATAACGTTTTTAATATTCTTCTCATAGTTGGATGATCAGGGAAAGGCACCAATAGTAGAGGAGAGCATCCATAGGGAGATGCAGACACTATTATGCGATGATGACATCACATATTCCAAAAACCCTCTGGATATGATAAGGAAGACCCAAAAAAAATGCAATGAAGAAATCCTTCAGTTGTTATTCATAGTGCCTCAAATAGATGAGATAAGAGAAAGGGTTAAAATAATGACTGAGAGAGCATGAAAATTGCAAGATTTCATGGGATCTTTAATTATAACACAAGTTCATTCATGGTTTTATATTTTATACTCTTTTATGTCATGAACTAAAATATGAGTTATTTTTACAGGATTTTTTGCATCCTCATGATGCTACTGGCCATGATCAAGGTACTATAGGTGTTGCCTGTGGAGTATGTCATCATGTATTGCACCCTCTAGCAGTGAATAAATGCCTGAACATGCGTTAGTACATGTACCTAGGGATGCAAAGGCCACTAGTACTGGTGATGTTTTAGTAACATTTCCTGGATATTCTCGTATTACTAGTACGGGAACATTTCAAGTCACATTTGTGGTGACCGAGGATTTCATTCCCATAAAAATAGAGAAGGTCCCAGGTACTTTAAAATGTTTTTATTATTATTATATATAATCCAATTTAAATTCACTTATTGATCACTCTTTTTAGACTAATGATCCCATGATCTTTTCGTAGGAAATGATTTTTTTTATAAAGATATAAATGATATTACATTAGAGATCTTTAGGCCCACCATACATACATGATGGAATGCCCAAAATCAATATTTAAAAGATCAGCTCATTAACTATTTAGTTGTGTTGTTTGGTAATAGCACATTCAATCGAACCAAGGTCCTTAAGAAAGACTGTATCTATCTAGAGTATGTGAGGGACCAATATAGGTCACATTTAAAGAAGAACAAAAAGTATGAGCATCCCCCCATGATTCCGAAGAGGAATTGGAAGGACCTAGTGTTGGATGGAAAGGAGAAGGCTAAAAAGAAAAAAGGATAGACACCACCGAGCCAAGGAAGGTATGTGATACTATCAATAATGTAATTATATACTAATCACTCTCTCTTTTTACATAATCTAACATATTTCAAACTTTTCATAGGTTGTCCAACACATCAAAGGAAACAAAGGAAAGAGTAGAAAAACACATCCAACACAAACTTGGCTCTAGTGGTTATATGAAATTAGTTGCACAAATTGTAAGTATCAATAAATGAAATATAGCATCCAAATAATAAATTGCAGACAATTTTGGTTTTTCACACCATATAAGCAAAATTAATGACCTTACACAAAAATATAGGGCTCTAAATTCAAGAGAGTGCCCATAGAAGATGACTTGAAGATTGCCTTCCAGCAAGGCTATGAAGTCATGGTTGAATGCATAAGACTCTTGACAGGGAAAACACAAGCTTCTATTGCATCTGACATGTAGGTAAATAAACTCAATGAAATTTATTTAAAATTGAATACTTGTGAAATCTATTCAATATTAATTTCCACCATAAAGTAATTATGTGCCTATTTGTTTTAAATAGGCAAACAATGATAATACTGCACATGGCATTGGAATGCAACCTGGTGAGGGTGGAGCACAACTTGCAAATGATGGTCATGGTTGTATGCATCCTGGTACTGGATGTATTCATGTTCTATCCAAAACGTATTATGGATTAATAAAATTAAACATCTTTAATTGCAATTGGTGTATTAATTAATGTAGCCTTTCATGTTTCAACTTTAGAGCATGTAGAGCGTGATCAACATGTTGAGCATGATCAGGCTAGACAAGATCAGGAACATGATGTGGCCCCATCAAGTAAAGAGGACCACTCTAATATTATTTTAAAAAAATTTAATTTCAACTGGTGTATTAATTAATGTAACCTTTTGTGTTTCAACTCCAGAGGATTTAGAGGGTGTTCAGCATGTTGATCATGAGGATATAAGACAAGATCAAAACATGATGTGGCCCCATTAGGTAAAGAGCACCAATTTCTAATGTTATTTTAAACATTTTTAATTGCAATTGGTGTATTAATCAATGTAACATTTCGTGTTTCAACTCTAGAGGATTTAAAGGGTGTTCAATATGTTGAGCGTGAGGATATAAGACAAGATTGGGAACATGATGTGGCCCCATTAGGTTAAGAGTGCCACTCTAATGTTATTTTAATTAATGAAATACTTGTAACAATAATAATAAAACATATCAATTTAACATTTCTTTGTTATTGCAGTAGACCCCTCTTGTAGTGGCCTCCACGTCGTGAGTACACAACTAGGAATACATTGAGATCATGAGCAGGTGGAATAATAGCTAAAGGAGGGACAAATGATTTAGAAAATGATGTTCCACTTCATCTCTATTTAGATTCAAAAAATAAACAAAAAAAAAGTAATTGTAATAAAAAAATAAACAACCTGCATAATTTTGATCATATGTAAAAACTGAAACAATGAATGTTATATGTTAATGAATGAATGTTAACATAATGGAAGAATTAATGAGTTTTATATGTTATTAATGCATGAATGAATGAATGTTATATGTTAATAATGGATGAATGAATGATTAATGTTATATGATCGGGTATGGAGAATTGAGAATGAACCCCATTTATTATTATTGTCCTAAGAATTTGTGACTGTTATAGGAAGACAATGTTATTACTGTAGCAATATGTGAGGTTAGTTCCAAGCAAAGACCCTGACATAGAAAGAATTATTTTCCTTTCTTTGCATTTGTGTGCCTTTCTGTGAAGAAGTTCAAAGGATGTTTTGATTTTCATTAAGGATCTTTGTCATAAAAAAGAAGTTTTGAATGTCAAGCTCAAATAATATACAATGAGTAATAGCTCATAGGGCATTGTTTTCTATATAGACCAGAGGTATATGGGACTATTAAAGAAGCAAAACTTTTGAAGGCATATCCTCTACACAAAACATTCATTGACAAAGGACAAAGTTTCAAAGAAAATGTAGTAATTTTTGTCTCAAAAGTTTGCACCCTTGGTGATCAAGCTTAATCACCAACCTTGTGAAACATGGAAAAAAACTCTCAAGTGTGGGACCTTTCTAAATGTGAGGTTGGGTCTTTGGAGAAGGCTGACTTCCTCTTCAATTTGAAGTGCAAAGTATTGGACCAAACCAACACTTGGTAAATCTAATCTATGCTTTGATAGGGAAAAGGGAGAGAGAGAAGAGTTGCATGAAAGAAGGGAAAAGGGTTTGCACCTAGATTTAAATGATGATCTCCCCTTCCTATAGCTTCACAAAACATCAATGAAAACTACCCAAGGATGTGTTAGATAGTTCAAATAACCGGAAGACAATTGATTGGGGGGGAGGGTGAATCAGTTGTCACTAGATTACCAAAACCTTAAGCAATTAAAATTTTAATACCGAAACCCAGAAGATTAAGCATAAAGAATAGTTAGAGAATAAATACCATCCACATGACACCAAGATTTGTATGTGGAAAACCCGATAAAGGGAAAAACCATGGCGGGAAGCCTACCCACAGTCAGATAATACTTCTGCAGTAAGTTTGTGATTACAATTGAGGGGCCTGCACTTGCAAGAAGGCCAATGGCCTAGAGCACACTGCTCATCACAAAAGGAGTCTCACTGACTCCATAGAAATCTAGACAAGAATATGGAGGAAAGAATGAACTGCAAAGATAGCATCTCCTATGCTTGAATATAGTTCTGGTTAAGCTCAATACTAGAGGACTAAATCATCTTACATAAATCCAACTCAATCACCAATGATTGACCAAATCTTCTACCTGAATGATTATTATATTATTTTCTCCTATTACATTCCATGATGATCTACAATAAGATCTTACACCATATATATACAAACCCTCGACCACATACAATAAGGTCGGCCACTAGACAATAAAATAATTACATAATTACAAAACATGTCAGAAAGAGACAAAACAAATAATATCCAACCCATAAGTCATCCTAGAAATACATCGAGAAGTGCAATCCATATGTTACATTAAGTCGGTCCATAACCTAGATAAACTGGGACCCAATTTAGGTCCACACATGCTAAAGCAATGATCCCAATCAACCAAGTCTCAAACATGATCACCATCAGCATCCTGAATCACCACTAGAAGCTGCACCAACACCACTTATGCATATCATCAAAGATCTTCAACAAAGCTTTGCCAGTGAAACCCTCTCCAGAACAACAAACCAAGCTTGCCAACATATAGGATAGTATTTGATCACCAAATCAAAACCTACTAACTGGACATGAATCTGAGTAGCATGAATAAGCCAATTCCATAACCCAAACATATCAAAGCATACCGGATCATCATGATCTAATCCAACCAAAAATGAAACATCTTATTGGGATCAAAAGGATATCAGTAAAACAACCAAAATAGGTAGTGTTGACATCAATGACAACACCAATGCAACACATAATCAATTCCTCCAAATGGCCAACGATCTCCCCCTTTGGCATTAATGGCAACACTAGATGTGAAAAACATCCAAGTGCCAAGAAATTCCAAACAAGTCTCCCCCAATGGAAGTCATCTAACAAACTCTTCAAGATGATATGAAAATGAAGTTCTAAACCAAAGACCAAACTCCCCCTATGAATGATATCTTTGTAAAGCTCTGTTTTTCACATATATTTCTCCCCCTTTGACATCAATGCCAGAAATCTAACAAAAATATCAAAGCAAAAACAAAAACCACTAAATCACAAGGCTAACTACTCTCCCTGAGTAGTAGCATCCCCACATCAATTTTATTCATTTTGGATTGAATAATATCTCTGATAATGCATACCAGACTGATGCCAAATAACATCAATTAGTTTTCTGTCAGAGGGGCAGAAACCTCTAATCTATTTTTGAGGTACTCAAATGATTTTTTAGGTAAAGGTTTAGTGAAAATATCTACAATCTGCTCTTTAGTGTTCACATAAACCACTCCAACCTAATTTTCTTCCACCTTCTCCTTCAAAAATTTATACTTGATAGATATTTGCTTTGTCTTAGAGTGAAATACCGAATTCTTTGATATATCTATAGCAACATAGTTATCACAGTGAATAACTACCGATTCATTGCAATGCACTTTAATATCCTTCAACATTTGCTTCATCCATAGAACTTGAGTACAGTTAGTAGTAGCATCAACATACTCAGCTTCAATAGTAAATAAAGAAGTAAATGATTGTTTCTTGCTGATCCATGAAACCAACTTCTTCCCAAGAAAGAAAGCTCCACCAAAAGTACTTTTTCGGTCATCAACACCACCTACCCAATCTGGATCTGTATATGCACATAAAGTAAATTCATCATCCTTAGGGTACCATGAACCATATTCAGATGTACCTTGCAAGTATCTAAAAAATTATTTTTGCTGCACTCTCATGATTTTCTCTAGGATCACTTTGATATCTCAATGGAATACAAACAACATTCATTATACCAAGCCTAGTCTAAGTCAAATATAACAGACCTCCAATCATAGACTTGTATCTTGTAGGAATTACCAATGCAGATTCATCTTTCCTTGTCAATTTCTCACTTGTAACCATAGGAGTACTTACCGGTTTAGAGTCTACCATACCAAATTTCTTCAACAATTCCCTAGCATACTTAGTTTGACAAATAAAAATACCTTTGTTAGTTTGAGTAATTTGCAAACCTAAGAAATTTTTTATTTCCCTGATCATAGACATTTAAAATTCTTTCTCCTTATTCTTAGAAAATTCCATGCACAACTTATCTTCACCTCCTAAAATGATGTCATCAAAAAAAACTTCAATAATCAATATATCATCATCAATGACTTTATAATATAGATTACTATCAATATTACCTTTAGTGAAACCAAGCTTCAAAATATATTTATCTAACCTTGCATACCAAGCTCTAGGTGCCTATTTCAATCCATATAAAGTTTTCCTTAATCTACAAACCATGTTTGTATCATTTGAAAGTGAAAAACCATCAAGTTGCTCAATATAAACTTCCTCATCAAGATCCCCATTCAAAAGGGAACATTTAACATCCATCAAATAAACCTTGTAGTTTTTATGTGCAGCATAGGCAAGAAATAATCTTACAGCTCAATCTTAGCTACAAGTGCAAAATTTTCACCATAATCAATTCCTTCCTTCTGATAATATCCTTTACAAACCAACCTAGCTTTATTCCTTACAAATTTTCCATCTTCATTTAGTTTATTCCTAAATACCCATTTAGTTCCAATAACATTCGTATATTTAGGCTGGGGAACTAAAGTCCATGTGTTATACTTCTTTATCTAATCTAATTCTTCTTTCATAGCTTTCATCCAACATTCATCTTTACATGCTTCAATTACTGATACCAGTTCAACTTGAGAAATTAAACATACCTCTATAGCTGCCAATCTCCTTCTTGTCATCACTACATTATTTTTATCCCCAATGATCTGATATTTTGAATGATTCATCCTTACATACCTAGGAGTCTTCTAATTCTCTATTCCTCTTTCTAGTTCTTCAATTACTATTGAATTTTTTGATACTACTGGAGTAACTGGTTCAACATTTTGTTTTGGTAAAGATGTTACCAGTTCAGTTATAATCATTTCCATTACCGGTTCTTGCTCATAAACTCTAATTTGACTTCTATTCAACTCATCCACCTTGACATTAGCGCTCTCCACAATTCTTTGCAATCTCTTGTTATAACATCTATATGCCTTTCTTTCATTAGAATAACCAAGAAATATTCCTTCATCACATCTAGGATCAAATTTGCCAATGATATCTATAGACACCTAAAAATGGTCAATGCTTGCAGGGTCATACTTTAACATTTGTGCATTGCCTCATTTTAGGTTTTTGCATCGCATTAACATTTCTCCTATGTCACGCACTTGGTTTTTATCATTTTCAAACATCGAGTCATTCTTCTACATTCTTCATTTATCTCGCTTTAGAATTTGGTCTTGTCGACAATAATTTCTAGTCATGATTTTAATCGATTTTATCTTGTTGCATCAATGTGCGTGCTTATTTGTCATCATTTTGGACATCATCAATCCTAATTAGGGTTTTGTCCTCCTGTCAATCTTGCGATCGATTTGTCATCGATCGTTGTCCTCTTATCAATCTTGTCATCTAGCGATCGATTTATCATCAATCCTTATCATTTTCAATCTTGTCGTTTAACGTTCGATTTGTCATCGGTCGTTGTCATGTTCAATCTTGTCATTTTGTGATCAATTCGTCATTGATCGTGGTCATTTTCAATATTGTCATGTTGCAATCTATTTTTGTCATCGATTCTTGTCCTCTTGTTCGATTTTGTCATTTTGTGATCGATTTGTCATCGATCGTTGTTTGTCTTTCTCAGTTATGTCAATTTGGATCAATTTGTCATTGTTCCTCGTCAATTGGCGCATTTTCTCAATCAAATCATTTATCACATTGGTCATTTATCAATCCAAGATCAAATCATGATCGAGTCAATTATCTTTCATCAAGGCCTAATTCATCTTCTAAGGTTTCATGATTTAATCATTTAACCTTGTGTGTCATTTCTTCCTCTAGGATTAATAAATTATTTATTTATCCTAAGTCTTCTTGTCACAATTAAATGTTCATTTAATTGGCTAATTATTCCTCTTTGTGAATTAATTAATAAATGACAAATTATTAATTAATTTACCTAATTTCTAATTTTCATCAATTTCCTAATTCCTAAATTCCTCATTTTCTAATTTCTTAATTTTTCTAATTCCTAATTTCAATTTCCTCCTATTTCTCTCCTAAATTCATGGAAATGACATAGAAATTTGTCATAATTTGTCATAAATTGTCATAAATCCTTGCATAGAAATTTGTCATAATTTGTCATAAATTGTCATAAATCCTTGCATAGCAATTTGTCATAGACATGTCATAATTTTGCTATTCTTGATTTGAATTTCCATTCGAATCACTATCATGCTAATTTGATCTTTTTCTCCAATTTCTCTATAAATTGGATGAATTTCTTCAATCAATTCCCCTAATCAGACTATTGAATTTCTAATCACTTTGTCAAATCATGCTTCTAGTATTCTTGTGTCAATGTCAATCTTGCTTTCTCAATTAGGTTTATGCACTTGAAGGTGAGATCTACAACAAAACTATTTGGAGAAGAAAGAAGAACAATGGAGCTGCATGAAGGGAACATCTGGTTTGCATAATCTTTTTAAATGTTTTATCTTTATGTCTCTATTGAATGTGTTTAGGATAGATCATTGCAATTTGCTTTCGTGATTGAGCTAATGATTAATGTTTATATTGCTTGTGATGATTTCCTATTTCCTAACGTACATTAATTGGTGAATCCGATGTGAACACTAACCATCTAACCTCTTTATGGTGTTTTTGAGTTCTTTCAAGTTGATTTGCAGGCCAAAAACCCAAAAACAGGGTCGTGCAGTGTTTTCTGGAGACTTCTGCGCCTGTGTGAAGCAACCTGCGCCTGTGTTGAGCATTTTGCGCCTGTGTTGAATACATTCTGCACCTGTGTCCTGCATTTTGTGCCTGTGTCCTGAGTTCTGCGCCTGTGTAAAGTCTAGAATAGAGGTAAAAATGCAGTGTTTTACTTGAAATTTGTTTAGTTTTTGCATTCTATTTTCTGTGCTTTGGATTTTGGTACTAATTATCTGTGCAAAATCTTGGCATACGCATGGAAAAGACAATAAATCAAACTACTAACATGTGTTATGCAGAATCGATAGTCAAAGACAACAAATCAAACTTCTAACTTGGGTTTTGCAAGTTGCCTTGGAGAAACAACTAAACTTGGTGTTTGTTATTAATGTTTTAGGCACCTAGTGATTTCTAATAGGTTGGAATGAACATGTTTTTGCTTTGATTGTTGAGTGTGACATTGGAGTAGGAGAGTATGCTCTCATCCTTTTAGGGTGATCAGAAATCCAGATCTTCGATACCATGCTTTTGTCTTTGATTGTGTGTCTCCTTTAGAGGGCCTGCCTTCCCAACCACTTTGCTTTTGTGAGCAAGTGATAATCGTGAGAAGGGAATGACCCAAAGTGAGTATGGCTAGAATTCCTTGGCATTCTAACTCACTATAAACAAATACCCGATGAGCAAAAGCTTTGAAGGAAGTGTTACGTGGGAATTGCAGTTACTTGGGAAGTGATGACCCTTGAACTCTTTCTCATATCAACATCTAAGTAGGGCCTCTTGGTCTAAATCGTGCTTGCGCGACTACATTTTTTTGGTATCTTGATGGGCTTAATGTCTCAATCACACTTGTGTGACATCAAGGAGTAATGCTTAACATAAATCCTTACTACACACCTTGATTTTAGAGGCCAAAAACCTTTCTAGTTGCTTGAGAAGGACAAGTTTGGATACTTGGAAGAGATACTAAGTTCACCATGGGGAGATTTCCATGGGGACTGATGCTTGGCTGCCCTGAGAAGTGAGTGCCGTGGAGGGGAGCCCGTGGGGTCAAGCATCTATGTATTCTCCTTGAATCCTATAATGAGTCTACCTCTCAAGTACCTAATGTCTTTGCCTACCATAAGAAATGTGGAAATGAGCATGATTTTCTTGAGTCTAAGTTGCAATATCTTGTATTCTTTGCTTGTCAAAAGTTGAATTGCATCTCATTTCAAAACCAAAACAAATTGATCCAACATAAGATTAAACACAAGAGACATTCATCCAGCAAAGGTTCAACAAGGTTTAAAGCACACCTTCAAACATGGTTGTCAAATATTGTTCAAAATCTTGTCTCAAGAAGCATGTCACTTACATTTAGGCTCATTCTAGGTTGCATTTTACAAAGTTCATTGTCAAGTACCAAGGTTAGGTTTCACCTAGGTCATACTCCTTTGCATATCAATAAGAGTCATCCATTTGCATATGTCCTCTTGCATTAAAGTCATATCATTGTCATACATTTACATTGCTTACCCTAGGTCTCTTCATTAAGCTTAGGTCATTATCATATCATATTAGGTCATTTGCATAGTAATTGTCCCTTTGCATATAGTGCCAAAACTAGGTTTTGTCATACTTGAGTAATCCAAATCTTTGAGGCAACCCTACGTCATTGTTAGGAGATCTAGACCTTATTAAATCTTTTGTCCTTTTGTCATCAACATCATTTGGTCAAACCTAGCTTAGTATCCAAGCATATAGGGGAGACTTTGTCATTTTGTCCTTTTGTCCTTTGAGGTCTAGATATCATTCCAATTTCCTAAGGGTCCCTCTCTTAGATTTGGATTCAAAAAGTTTGTCAAAATCTTCAAAAACAACCAAAAACATAGATCGCATTTTCATCTATTCAAGTTTGCACTTAGTTTCATATCATACATTATCTTTGAAAATTCCAAAAACATTGCATTTGCACAAGTGACATGCCTGTTGAGACAAGATCAAAATCTAAAAAGATGGGCGAACCAACGTATCAACCCATGCACAACATAGAAAATTCGTAGTTTCAAACTAGTCAAAAAACACAAATTGAAGGTTCATCAAACACATCTCTACCACCATATGGAACGGTTCAACTTGGGCCACCTCCATTATATGAACCAGTGTTTGTACCTATGAAACCAAGACATGGGAGTGTTCCACCAACTCCAAGAGGAAGTGCGCCTTTCAATTTGAATCAACCACACCTGCAACATGACATTCAAACTCAAACATTATATGAAGAACAAACTCTTTCGCAAGGATTTGGTTCAGATCAAGGCATTCAACAAGAAATGAATCCAAATGTCCAACCAGATTCTTCATCTGATTCTGATACTTCTGATGATGTTGACATGTTCCTTCAAGATCCGAAGATAAGAAAAAAGATGGATAAGTTCTTGAACAAGGTCTTTAAGATGTTTCCACAAAAGTATCTTAACATGATGAGTAAAGTGACATCTTCAAGTGACCAAATCAATGTGCAAGAACAACAAAGTGGGGAGTTGTTAAGTTTTTCCCTACATCCAAATGAAGAAAATGCACAACAAGCAACTCAACCTACATTGATGAGTAAACGTGCTTCAAAGGCATTGACAGTGACTATTCCTCAAAAGTCACCATTTGAGACAATAAATAATCCACTATTCAACACAAAACCTGTAACACAAGATCAAATGAAGAACACCCAAATATTGACAATTGTCCCTCAACAAGAAGTGGTTCCTTACATGCATAAAGTGGGATCAAAATCTAAGATGCGGGAAAGCTTCACAACTGGAATGCCTAATGTCACCAATGTCCAAAATAATTCCACGATGCAACAAAGTTCTTATGTCCCGTTAAGTTCAATATCTTTGCCGAACACTATTGTGACCAATCCTTCGATAATGGCGACACAAAGAGCTACAGATAGTGGTTTTCACCAACAACAATTGTTGCAACAATTGAGTAATATACAAAAGGTACAATCAAATGTGCAAACAAGTAATGTGCAACAACAACAATTTCGCATTCAACAACAAATTGCAGCGCCTTCGGCACCATTACAAGTTAATGCAAACTTGCAACCATCACAATGGATTGGACAAACAACACAACAAGTTAATGCAAGTGCTATACCCCATCCTAAGGAGAAGCAACAAAAATTACCTAAACAAAGTTTTTTACAAATGATGGGATATACACCACGACAACAATTGGCACAAAGTCAACAAATTTTGATCCGTCAGCCTCAACACCAACATGTGCCACAATATGTGCCAAGGCAAACAAGCTATCCTACTTTACAACCGCAATTGGTGCCTGTGCAATATCAACAACCTACTCAATTGCAATATCAACCTAGGCTCCAAGAAGCACAACAACAAGGTCAATATCAAGGCATACCACAACCACAGCAACAAGCGATGTACCAAGAACTTTATACGCCGGAAACACCAAAAATGGCTATTTCAGAGTATCAACAACCGATCGAAAATGCGATGTATCGACAAAGGATACCAACTGGGACTAATGATGGACCTCTAAATTCTGATACAATTGCACAACAACTTGAGAAGTTGCAACGAAAAGTTGACGCATTAGAAACTAAAGGAACAAAGAAGTTGTATACAGATCAAGATTTATGTCCTAATCCATTTGACAAGAGTGTACACATGCCTCCATTCCCTAAGTATTTTGAGGCACCTAGTTTTGAGAAATATAAAGCGAATGGCAATCCAAAAGATCACATTCGAGCTTTTTTTGCGGCATGTACTGAGGTAAGCTATGAAGAGACGTATTTAATGCGCTCATTTGCATGAAGTCTCACGGGACAAGCTATGGATTGGTATTCACATCTGCCAGGAAATATAAAGACTTGGTCTGAATTGGCTCAAAAATTTTTATCTCATTTTGCGTTCAACATCGATAGTGATGTGACCATGTCAGATTTATGCAACACCAAGCAAAAGCAAGGTGAATCATTAGTGACTTTCTTGCAACGATGGCGAAGCTTGTATAGTCGTTCTTCTCTTGATATACTCAAAGAACAACAAGTGAATCTGTTTATCCAGAATTTGGTCCCAGAAATGATGTATGAGCTAAAATTGAAAAGTCCCAGTACTATAGAGAAACTCATTAAGAAGGGAATGAGCATTGAAATGGCTTTGGTAGCTAAAGGAATTATCAAGCTCAATAAAGACAATGACAACACCAATTATTCAGGGGATAGAAATAGATTTTGGTATAAGAACAAGAATGTCACTAATGATGGAGTTGTTGATGCAAGAGCAGTGAATGCAAATCAACCCCCATTCACGATCAAGAAATTGAGTGTTCCTAATATGTCAACTATGCAACAAAATCAAGCACCAATGAGCAATGTTACTCAACAGCCGCAATACCAACAACATGCTCAACAACAGCATACTCAACAATATAACCAACAACAAGGCCAACAACAAAACCAGCAGCGCAAACCCTTCCAATCGCCGGATGGGCCTCCTCAACAATTTACTCCATTAGGAGAGCCTATTGAATCAGTGATGAGACAATTGATACAAGCAAAATTTATTAAGCTACCAGATATCAAGGCAGAACCAGTGGTAAAACCGCACTGGTGGAATGATAATGCGTACTGTGAGTATCATCGGTCCAAAGGACACAAAACTGCATCATGTTTCCAATTGAAACATATAATTCAAGATTTATTAGAGCAAGGAGTAATTGAGGTAGATCCACCCCATCCAACCTCTAACACTGATCATACTATTTTCAAAACTCCTTTGCTTGATCATGACAAGGGTAAAGCATCTTCTTCCAACTCTGCCCAAATAGAAAATTATGCAAGTTCTGGTTATAATAATGTCATTAATTGTTTTCACGCATCAACTAAGTATGTTTCTACCCTGAGAATAAAGGGACAAGATCCTTCTTGTGCAGTCACCACTCATCGATCCAAAATAGTCCTGAAAGGAGCTCCTGCAGCTCCTCCCAAGCCAACTCCTGCAAGTCAATATAATCTTTTGGATCATCTAGGAAAGACACCTACCCAAATATCAATCCTTGAGCTATTAAAAATGTCTCCCATGCATCGTGCAGTCCTGGATAAAGCTTTAATTGAGTCCACTATCCCGACAGATATTGATGTTGACCAGTTTCAAGCCCGGATTGGACATTTAGCTGTTTCCCAAAATGTCGCATTTTCTAACAATGATATCTCACCTGATAAGCTCCCTCACAATGATCCTTTACACCTTGAAGTCTTTGTTCATAACTGCAAAATCTGACGAGTCTTGATAGATGGTGGAGCAGGTCTTAATATTTGTACTTTGAGAGTGGTTATTGGCCTTGTATATACAGAAAATGACATTGATGCTTCTAAAAGAATAACAATCAAAGCATATGATGATGTTGAGCGCCCATCCAAAGGGATAATTACATTGCCTATCAAAGTTGGTCCAGTGACAGAAAATACTTTCCTGCAAGTCCTCGACCTTGATCTCCCTTATAATATGATCCTTGGCCATCCATGGATCCATGCAATGAAAGCAATTCCATCCACCTATCATCAATGTTTAAAATATCCTTACAATGGAACTATGATAACAATTCTAGGGGATCCTAATTCATTTCAATTTTGTGCTACTCTAAAGGATACCCCTCAACAGCAAGTCCCAGTCAATAGAGAGGCCAAATCACATAGCTATGTGGATCCTAATCAATTGTTAGATGCTATCAAAGGAAAATTGAAGATACAAGACCAAGGATGTGGAGAATATTCAATGGATCAGACATTCGTCATTGGGAATTTGCCAATATCTCCAAAATCATATGGCAAACCACATTTATTGCAAAAGGAACCTAAGGTCATTATTCAATATTAGCCTCCTACTACATTTACAAGATGGGGTGAACTTGACAAGGAAACTGTAGATGATGATGTCATAGATTGGCTTTATAAAGATCCAACTAAGACCCCACCTGTCAGATTGCTAGTGGAATGATATGGCAAAGGATTTACTATGCTGCAAAAGAAAGGATATGATGGTTGCAGTGGCTTAGGCCTGAACAACAATGGAAGGATAGAACCTGTCATACCCAAGAGATGACCTCCAACTTTAGGGTTAGGTTTTGTACTGTTGCGAATTGGATCCACATCTACCAAAGTGCCCATGTGTAGAAAAGGGCATGATTCTGACGATGAAATAACACCTGAGGATACTTGACCCGAGACTGATTCTAATGAATGGGAGTGGAGTTCTTTTTCTTCTAGCTCCTATGCCCTTGATAATATTTTCATTGACCCTGATAATTTTCCTATGGAAGACAAACATGAAATAACTCTACTTCCTAAAACATGTCCTCATGCTTGGATAGAGACATTTTGGGATCCAAGCTCTGAATCTGATACAAACAGTTCGGATAGCGACACTATAGATGTTCATATCTTTACCATATCAGCCCTCTCTCTCCTTACAACTGATGATGACATGCCCCTCATCTACCCCCAGCTTATCCAACATGACCAACAATAACCGTTCACATTGGACTGTTTTCAAAATGACGAAGCAATTGCAGAATTCTTTGGACTACGAGAAGGCATACCACAAGATGATCATAAGGTAGGATTTGCTATTGACTTGGATTCCATGGCATATTTTGGGGAGTCAACTCCCTCTTCCAGTCATCAAAATGAAAAAAGAAAGGAAATAGTAAAAAATCAAAAGAATAGATCTTTGGGTGAAAATCGTAAGGCACTCTCTGATCATACAAAAGTCAAAATAAAAGACGTACCTGCGGGTGAAAACCTCTCTAAGGTGCCCAAAGGTGGAAGAGTGGACATACCCCTATCAAGTTAGGACAAATCAACATTGCTTGTGGAAATGACTGAGGAAATCAATTTGGGTACACCTGACAACCCTAAGGTCATTCATTTTGCCGCTTCTCTCTCACAATAGGAATAGATAGATTTTGTCAATTTCTTTCTTGAGAAGAAGATCAGCTTTGCATGGTCCTATGTAGATATGCCTAGCCTTGATCCAGAATTGGTTCTTCATCATTTACCACTAAAACCTGATGCTAAGCCTGTCAAACAGAAACTTAGAAAGATGCATCCTCAGGTGGCTCTTTTGGTCAAAGTGGAACTAAAAAAATTGCTAGATGTGGGCTTCATCAGACCCATTGATTATGCAGACTGGATTTCAAATTTAGTACCAGTTAGCAAAGTAACTGGGGGCATCAAAATCTACATAGATTTTAGGGATCTCAATAAAGCATGCCCTAAAGATGATTTTCCATTTCCAAACATAGACATCATAGTGGACATGACGGCTGGATATGAGATGCTTTCATTGATGGATGGTTTCTCTGGCTATAACCAAATTTGCATTGCTCCTGAAGATTAGCATAAGACAGCATTCACCTGTGCTTGGGGTACCTACTATTGGAATGTGATGCCCTTCAGTCTTAAAAATGCAAGTGCAACATATCAAAGAGCAATGACGACAATTTTTCATGATTTCATGCACACTTTGATGGAGGACTATGTTGATGACTTGTTATGCAAATCTGTCACTAGAGATAGTCATCTGGCCATCCTGGGCCCGATCTTTGACCGAATGGAGACCTACAAACTCAGGCTCAATCTAAAGAAGTGTGTCTTTGGTGTCACAGCTGGCAAGTTACTAGGATACGTTGTTTCTCACCGAGGCATTGAGGTCGACCCTGCCAAAGTCAAAGCAATAATGGATATGCCTCCACCTTCAAATCTCTGACAATTAAGAAGCCTACAAGGAAAGCTCCAGTCAATTTGTCGCTTCATAGCTCAGTTGGTCAACAAATGTCATCCATTCCAGCATCTATTGCATAAAGGCGTCGCTTTCAAATGGACTGAGCAATGTCAATCAGCCTTTCAAGCTCTTAAAGAATATTTGTTGTCGCCACCTATTCTAATGCCTCCGATAGACAAAAAGCCATTTTTATTGTATATTTCTGCAACTAAAATGGCATTAGGAGTTCTCTTTGCCCAACAAGATGAGAACGGCAAAGAGCAAGCCATTTACTATATCAGCCGGACACTAGTAGGCTATGAGCTAAATTATTCAACTATTGAAAGGGCATGCTTAGCAATGGTATTTGCAATGCAAAAGCTCCGACACTATATGCTAAGCCACCAAACATTGTTGGTTGCAAAAATTGATCCCTTAAAATATTTGCTTAGCCGAGTAGCTTTGACGGGTCACCTAGCAAAATGGGTCATGATTCTCAGTGAATTTGACATTGAATATATGGAGTGAAAGGCGATAAAAGGACAAGTCATAGCAGATCAACTTGCAGAGGCTCCTATTTCTGATGATCATCCCATGTTGACCAATTTTCCAGATGAATCAGTTTTTTCTTTCACATCCTCTAATGGATGGAAGTTATACTTTGATGGGTCCCATACTAAGTTCGGGTCCGAAGCAGGCATCTTGTTTGTCACCCCTCAAGGTGACGCTATTCCAAAGTCCTACAGAATAACTTTCCACTATACCAATAACATTGCAGAGTATGAAGCACTGGTCACAGGACTCCGAGTAGCAGTCCACTGGAACATCACGCATTTGCAAGTCTATGGAGATTCTCAATTAGTCATCTGACAAGTAAATGATGACTACGAAACAAAAGATGAAAAGCTTATTCCCTATAATAATATGGTAGATTTCTTCAAGACCAAGTTCATGGCTATCCATTTCAGTCAAGTTCCAAGAATGCAAAATAAGTTGGCAGATGCAATGGCTATGATTGCCTCCATGTTAAATATGCCAAACAATATGGACAAATGTGAATTTTTAGTTGAACAATTGCTGGTTCCTTCTTTTGACATTCCGATGGTGGATGTGATGTGCGTTCTTGTTAGTCCCAACTCCCCATGGTACAATGACGTATATCAATATTTGAAATCCCAAACCTTACCGCCTAACCTTTCCGCTAACCAACGCTGAGCCTTTATTCGACAGACAGCCAAATATGTCATCATCGCTGACACCCTTTACCGCCGTTCCTTTGACCATACCCTCCTCAAGTGTTTGGATTCTGATGAAGCACAAACGGCTTTACACGAGGTTCATGATAGTATATGTGGGGGCCATTTCAATGGTCTAAGCTTAGCCAAAAAGTTGATTCATGCTGGGTATTATTGGCCCACTCTGGAAAAAGATGTTCATGATTTTGTTAAGAAGTGCTACAAATGCCAGATTCATGGAAACTACATTCATGCACTAGCCTAAGAGCTTCATTCTGTCATATCTCTGTGGTCTTTTTCTCAATGGGGATTGGATCTTATTGGCAAGATTCACCCGACATCTGCAAATGGACACAAGTTCATCATTACAGCCATAGAGTATTTTACAAAATGGATCGAGGCTATCCCCATGACCTATATCACGGGTGTCCAAATTTCAAAATTCTTGCTGAATTATATCATATGTCAGTATGGGGTTCCCCTTGCCATAGTCACAGATAATGGTCATCCCTTTAAGAATAAAGATGTCAAGGAACTTTGTGAAAAATTTCATATCCAACACCATTTCTCCAGTCCATACTATCCACGGGGGAATGGTCAAGCCGAAGCATCAAATAAAACCATTATCAAGATCCTAAAAAAGGTTGTTAATGATGCTGGTCGAGATTGGCATGTTCAGTTGAATCCAGCACTGTGGGCTTATCGCACTTCTATCCGCACACCTACTGGCGCAACACCTTATTCCTTGGTGTATGGTGCGGAAGCTATTTTACCTTTGGAGGTGGAGATTCCTTCCTTGCGTGTTTCCTTGCAACATCTGATTGATGACAAGACACATGGAGTCTCTCGGCTGCATCAGCTTGAGATGTTAGATGAGAAACGTCAGACAGCTCTGACACATTTGCAAGCATATCAAAACCGTCTTCGTCGCTCTTATAATAAGAAGGTCAAAGGGCGACACTTCGAAGTGGGAGACCTGGTTTTAAAGGCAAACCCTAAGAATGCACAATCTACTAACATCATCAAAGGTAAATTTGAACCTAATTGGGTTGGTCCTTTCATAGTAACTGCAGCATATGGCTCGGGGGCATATCAGCTTGCTACCCCGGAAGGTGAACCTCTGTCTGATCCTATAAATAGTATGCATCTTTGCAAGTACTGGGCATAATTTTCTATCAGTACTTCTTCAAATATGATCCTGAAAAAATACAAAAAAATGAAAAAAGAGAAAAAATACAAAAAAATGAAAAAAAGAGAAAAAAAGAAAAAGAGCAAAAAGAGCAAAGAAAAATGGTTCGCCCTCTAGTGAAAACCTGGCAAACAGGCGCTTGGGGCAAGCACCTTGGTGAAAACCTGGCAAATAGGCACCATGTGTAAAATGAGATCGTTGCTCCGTCATCTATCATGACCTCTACGCTATGCTTTTTCTCGACCGGTTTCTCACGTCTATCTTTATCTTAACCCAATGTCCTATTCCAGGCCTATTATTGGTCAACATCATTGTCTTGCATATTCTGGTTGCTTGTACATATGTTTTGGTCCTGGTCTATGCATGTCCTTCAGATGCGCATTGGGTGTGTTTCCCTTGTCATGATCGATCACTGGAACTTTTGCATTTAAAAATGTCCTGAAAAAATCTCAAAAACATTTAAAAATGTCCTGAAAAAATATTCAAAAAAATCAAATAATGTCCTAAAAAAAATATCTAAAAATTGAAAAATCAAAATCCCTAAAAATCATAAAAAGTCCTGAAAAAAATGAACACAAAAACATTTTAAAACATTAAAAAACATGCATTTTGTCAATAAAGGATCTCTTTTTGTGAATAAGATAGATCCCTGAGCATCCATCCAACAACTCGCAATTAAACATTGTGCTTTAATGAAATCATGCATAAACAGATGAACTTTTTTACTCAAACCAGACATTCAAACTGATTCGAGTTGTCATATCAATCAACCTCAATATCATTTGTCCTTGTCACTAATATCATGGGTCTTATACAAGGTGTGGTATACTCGAAACCAGACTGTGTCCTATCTTAGACAGGGTACCGCATGTCCTGAAACTAGATAGCATGATCGTCCTATCAGCACTTTCAACTTTTGACAACGAAGATCAAGATGTTTGTTTGATTTGTTGGAATTTGTGCATCTTATCTTTTTACTGATTTATTTTATCTTCAATCATGCTCCTATGTTGCTCGATGATGTCACTGAGTGATTTAGAGTGACTGGGATGGTTCATGGTCCTTTTCTTTTTTGGTTGTGATTGCTGTTTGTCTATGATGTGTCTGTCTTTTGCAAAAAGGGTTGCATTTCAGCTCTGGCCTTCCATGCCATGATGCTATGCATCCATTTTGCTACATTAAAATAAAGGTTCTCACCTACAAAGTGCATTACTGAAAGCAAGTTTTTCTTCATCTCTAACTGTCTTCTGTCTCATTTTCTTCTTACTAACATTTCTTCTGTCAGTTTGGATAGTCAGTTCGGTCTAGTGCTTTGATTTCCCCGCACACATATGCTGCATCCTGCATCCATTTGGTTAGTACATTTGCATTACATTAAGCACCATATCAAGCATTTTATCCATTTCATGATGCATCAAAAATACATCCATACATATTCCATAATGATACATAAATAGTGCATAAGTCATCCATACATGGACAAATAACATAAGTCATAACATGTTGCATCCCATCATATCGATGCATATCATATCATATGTCACAATAATATCAGAGTACAAAATCAGACTGCCTGTCCTAAGTATGGTCCGCAGGCTGACTACAAAATGTCAAACTACATAATGTCTACTGTCTATCTAAGGAGCACGTGCCTCTGTCACTGGGTGCTCCCTTGATCCTCCTCATCCTTGCAATGTCTTGTGGATGATGTCCCTCCTGGTCCCGGCTGTGGTGGTTTCATAGGTCCACTCACCCCCATGCTGCTCAATGACCTCCGAGAGCGTGCCCTGCTCTCTGTCCTTGATCGTGCCCGATATGAAGGTGCTCTCTGCTCTAGTGGAACTGCACTCTCATATAGTGTCCTCCAATGGCGTATCTCCTCTCTGGTCTCTACCAGCATCTGTGCCATCTCCTGTGCACTAGCATCCCGAATCAACCCAATGTACTCAGTGACTCTCTGTTCCTCTCGCTATGCCTGAGCAACTGCTGTATCTCGAGCTGCTGTGAGTCTAGCTATCTCTGCTCTGAACTGATCTTGCTGTCTCTCTAAATTTGCAATGTGATCCTACTGACTCGCTATGGTAGCCCTGCACATCTCCCTCTCCTCTGTCTTAGCTGTCTTCGGCTCTATGGGTATGTCCTGTAATGCCTCATGCTTGCCTAAATCTGGCTCATCCTCGTCATCCCCACCATCCTCATCTCCATCCTTGTCATCTCCACCATCCTCATCATCGCCCTCATCCTCCTCATCCTCATCATCTCCCTCCTCCTCTCCTGTGAGTGGGAAGTCCTCCTGTCACCTTAGTACTGGAATATCCGGATCTGTCAATGGCACTGGCCGTCATCGTGCAAACCATCTATCATACTCATCTGTCGTCCCAGCATCCACCACATCTAATCTCCAATCCCACTGTCTTTGCTATAGCTATGAAAAGTCAGCATATGCTGTGTGTGGCTGAATCATACTCCCCCACTGACTCATCTCTCTGTGAGATCAGGCAAAGTGTGCAGTCCTCCTAGGTACATCCTGCCTCTCTCCAAACTGTCGTCTGACTCTCTCTGGAAGGTACAACTCAATCACTCTCTGGTGATTCACTGGTCACCCAATCAGGTACCTCTCCTGTCTACAATATGGTAGCTCATCACTGTCATCTGACCATCCTGGGCAATCACGATATGGCCTCCATATGAACTCTCTCAGTCGATCTAGCTCATGCTGCCAGTATAGTATATATCCAAAAGGACCCTGTCTCAGTGCTCCCCCATAGCAGTACACATATGGTCAGTGTGGTACTACCTGTCTATCTATGATCGGTCGACATATAGCTATGTGCTCAAATGCCCATACCTATAGCAGTGTAACTCCACAGCTCAAAGTCTGCACTCCCTGATATGCTATGTGATGCAACTAAAAATAGAGCATAGCCAGTATGCATGGTCCCCATGCATACACCGTCCACTCTGTTGCCATCCGCTCCAGCACTCTTCCTCATCCAATAGGGAATCCATGTCCTCATCTGTCTCCTGCTAGTAGACATGCTATCACCACTGCTATCACCACGTATCGTCAATCATACTCTGATGCCATAGTCTCCCAGCCAATCTCCCTCTCGACGATATCCAGATCATCTACGTCACACTCAAACAATCTACACAATGCATCTCTCCCTATCACTGGGTTATACTCTATCATCTCTCCATGAATTGGAATGCAGAGGATATGCCATACATCCTCCAGTGTCACCGTCGCCTCTCCAGTCGCCAGATGGAATGAGGAAGTCTCTGAATGCCATTGCTCTACCAATACGGTAAGTAGTCCTGTGTTTTCCCTAATCTTGGGCATGAATGTGACATAGTATATCCCAAGTCCTGCTAAGGTATCTCTCTCTGTGCTCCTCATTTTATGTCGTAGCATGAAGCAATCTAGTCGGTTCTCTCGTGTGATCAACGAATACTATCGACTCTGCATCAAAATTGGGGCAAATTTTGTCAGTTTTAGGGATTGCTCCTATGGGTTGCATTTCCTCATTTTCATGTCTAATCAGGGTGTTTTCCCTCTAATCTGACCTATCCTACCCTTATCCCCCTTTTCCGGATCATTTGCATGCAGTTTCGAACTAAAATTGAGTAAAAAATGCACAATTGCGCTTGTGTCTTAACTCCTGTGCCTGTGTCACATAAACTGTGCTTGTGTACCCTTACACAAGTGCAAAAGACCTAACACAAGTGCAAGATGCACCCTACATAGGCGCAAAAGTCAATTTTTGCAGTTTCTATGGGCCCCGCAATGTCCCGCAAGCAATCAAAATTCATGAAATTGAAAACATGGGTATTTGAGATCCATACCACTGCTCCTGCGTCGTCTGAATGTGTGTACACATTCCCTAAGGTGATCTGTCATTGGAATGTTCACCATCTCTCTGCAAGTGTTCTTGTCCAGAGCAACAAATCCTCCTCTTTGTCTAGTGCAAATGAGCAATTTTCCCTCTCTTGGTCTCATTTATAGATCTTTGTTAGTGCATAGATGGATGTGCACCCTCTCCATCTTATGTTGGTTGCAGTCTTTTACATCTTCAATTGCTTGTCCTTCATGCATCCGGTATCCGATTGTTAGTCTGTTCGATCCTATCATTTTTATCGATCAATTGGCCTCTTCTCTGCATGTTTCCGGCCAATTCCTCGAGGGGGAATGCATATGTCATTATCATTGTCTGGGGCATTTTCATTAAGTTCTTTGAAACAACGCTTAAAATCGCATTGTCTCAAAGAGGGGCAAAATGTAGACACCTAAAAATGGTCAACGCTTGCAGGGTCATACTTTAACATTTGCGCATTGCCTCATTTTAGGTTTTTGCATTGCATTAACATTTCTCCTATGTCACGCACTTTGTTTTTATCATTTGCGAACATCGAGTCATTCTTCTACATTCTTCATTTATCTCACTTTAGAATTTGGTCTTGTCGACAACAATTTCCAGTCATGATTTTAATTGATTTTATCCTGTTGCATCAATGTGCGTGCTTATTTGTCATCATTTTGGACATCGTCAATCCTAATTAGGGTTTTGTCCTCCTGTCAATCTTGCGATCTATTTGTCATCGATTTTTATCCTCTTATCAATCTTGTCATCTGGCGATCGATTTATCATCAATCCTTATCATTTTCAATCTTGTCGTTTAACGATCGATTTGTCATCGGTCGTTGTCATGTTCGATCTTGTCATTTTGTGATCAATTCGTCATTGATCATGGTCATTTTCAATATTGTTGTTTTGCAATCTATTTTTGTCATCGATTCTTGTCCTCTTGTTTGATTTTGTCGTTTTGCGATCGATTTGTCATCGATCATTTTTTGTCTTTCTCAATTATGTCAATTTGGATCAATTTGTCATTGTTCCTTGTCAATTGGCACATTTTCTCAATCAAATCATTTATCACATTGGTCATTTATCAATCCAAAATCAAATCATGATCAAGTCAATTATCTTTCATCAAGGCCTAATTCATCTTCTAAGGTTTCGTGATTTAATCATTTAACCTTGTGTGTCATTTCTTCCTCTAGGATTAATAAATTATTTATTTATCCTAAGTCTTCTTGTCACAATTAAATGTTCATTTAATAAATGACAAATTATTAATTAATTTACCTAATTTCTAATTTTCATCAATTTCCTAATTCCTAAATTCCTCATTTTCTAATTTCTTAATTTTTCTAATTCCTAATTTCAATTTCCTCCTATTTCTCTCCTAAATTCATGGAAATGACATAGAAGTTTGTCATAATTTGTAATAAATTGTCATAAATCCTTGCATAGAAATTTGTCATAATTTGTCATAAATTGTCATAAATCCTTGCATAGCAATTTGTCATAGACATGTCATAATTTTTCTATTCTTGATTTGAATTTCCATTCGAATCACTATCATGCTAATTTGATCTTTTTCTCCAATTTCTCTATAAATTGGATGAATTTCTTCAATCAATTCCCCTAATCAGACTATTGAATTTCTAATCACTTTGTCAAATCACGCTTCTCGTATTCTTGTGTCAATGTCAATCTTGCTTTCTCAATTAGGTTTATGCACTTGAAGGTGAGATCTACAACAAAACTATTTGGAGAAGAAAGAAGAACAATGGAGCCGCATGAAGGGAACATCTGGTTTGCATAATCTTTTTAAATGTTTTATCTTTATGTCTCTATTGAATGTGTTTAGGATAGATCATTGCAATTTGCTTTCGTGATTGAGCTAATGATTAATGTTTATATTTCTTGTGATGATTTCCTATTTCCTAACGTACAATATCATCTCTCCTGATATAACATTTACTACCAAAGATTCTGAAATATTTAACTGTAGGTGTATTGCCAAACCATAATTCATAAGGCATCTTACCGGTTTCTCCTTTGACATGTACTTTGTTGAATGTATAGACTTATGTTCTCACTACTTCTCTCGAGTAGATATGAGGTAGATAGCTTCCATCATCATTGTTCTAGCAGCATCCAAAATAGTTTTGTTCTTCCTTTCCACAATTGCATTCTGTTGAGGTGTCTGGGGAGTAGAAAATTGTCTCCTTATGCCATGCTTCTCACAAAAGTTGTTAAACTCACCGGATGTGAATTCTCCACCATGATCTGACCTTAAACATTTAATCTTCAATCTTGTCTTAGTATCAACTTTATCTTTAAATATTTTAAACTTTTTAAAAGCCTCAGATTTCTCCCTTCAAAAAGTAACCCACATCATTCTAGAATAATCATCAATGAATAGAATAAAGTATCTATCACCTTGAAAACTTTTAACTCTAGTAGAGCCACACAAATAAGTATGAATAAGATCAAGAACATCTTTAGATTTTTCTTGTATACTCTTAAAAGAGGTTCTGGCCTATTTTCCCATTTGATATTGTTTACATACCGGATTATAGGGCTTCACAATCTTAGGTATATCTCTAACTGCCTTAGTTGAACTGATCTTTACCATGCAATCAAAATTCACATGACATAGCCTTTTATGCCATAGCCAACTCTAATCAATTTGTGCAATAAAACATGTCTTCTCACTAGAGTTCAAATGAAATATATTATCTTTTGTCTGAGTACCAATTGCAATCTTCAAACTAGATCTATTAATGATTTTGCATGTTCCATCCTTGAACTGTAATTGAAACCCCTTATCCACCAATTGTCCTACACTCAAAATATTGTGCCTTAAACCTTCAACTTAATAAACATTATCAGTATTGTGCTTACCATCCAATGATATAGTTCCTTTTCATTTGAGCATACATTCTTTGTCATCTCCAAATCTAACCAGACCGCCATCAAATTCTTGTAAAGGTATAAACTTCATTTTATCTCCAGTCATATGATGTGAACATCCACAATCAATTACCCATTCATCCTTATCTTCAATTTTAGCAGCAAGTGCCTTCTCTTCAGGTACCTTCTCTTCTAGTGTTAGAACATCTTCCTTGATACCTAGGAACACCCATTCCTTTCCATTGTCAGGACCACTAGCAAAGTCTTGTGTCAATTCATCATCAAAATCACTCACACTTTCCTCATCCACAATGTAGCATAATTTATCTCTATTTTTCCTATACTTATACTTGTTCAGATATCTAGTGTTAGACTTAAAAGATCTTCTATCTCTCTCTTCAAAGCTTGAATTCCTTTTAGGACATCTAGATGCAAAAAGACATTTAAAAGGTTCTTTTCCTTCATACTTCCTATCGGTACTTTACGTACTCTTCTAGCAAATAGGGCTTCAAGTTTCTCAAATTCTTCATCTTCTCTCTTCATATCATCCAATTCCCTTGCATACAAATCTTTCCAATCTTGCTTGCCAGTTGATGATGTAGATGCATGGAAAGCAAGTTTAGACTTCATAGCTCCAAAAGGTCCAAATTCTTCAAGCTCAAAAGCAAATAATTTCCCAACCAAGGTATATCTAATGACAAAAGTATTAGCCATTGTTATCAATTCATTAATTGTAGTAGCCTTCATCTTATAAGATGGTGGTTAATCTCTCAAAGCTTTAGAAACTATTTCATCTTCACTTAGAGTTCCACCACAACATTGAATTCCCATAACAATTTCATTTACCCTTTCCATGAATGCAGTAATCCTTTCATATTCTTCCATCTTCAAGTTTTCATATCTCACTTAGTAACCATCAAGTTTAGCAATCTTAATAGTAGGGTCACCTTCATTAAGAGTCTCCAACTTGTCCCATATAGCCTTTGCAAATGGTTTGTTAGTTAATCCCATTATTTACTGATCAGAAAGTGCACACAAGAGGGCTTCTCTTGTTCTAAAATCATTCTCAAGCTCCTTATATAATTTTTCCAGAGGAGGACTACCAGATGTCGGATTATAAGGTGTAATACAATTCTCTATGATCTCCCAAATTTCCTTATCAAGACATCTCAGATGAGTCTCCATCTGAATCTTCCATACTTTATAATTTGTTCCATCAAGCCTAGGAATATCTCTCTGAAAGATAGCAGCAGATGAACTAGATGAACTTGAACTGTTAGTCACCATAGGATCTTCCTCAAGCATTTAAGTTTCTACAGAGAGGACCAGAGCTCTGATACCAATTGTTAGACAATTCAAATAATTGGAAGACAACTGCAAGGGGGGTGAATCAGTTGTCACCAGATTAACGAAACCTTAAGCAATTAAAACTTTAATACTGGAACCCAGAAGATCAACACCAGAATTCATAAACCAATTACCAAAATAGCAGATAAACCAATTAAGTATAAACAATAATTAGAGAATAAATACCATCCACATGACACCAAGATTTGTACATGGAAAACCCGGTAAAGGGAAAAACCATGGTGGGAAGCCTACCCACAATTAGATAATACTTATGCAGTAAGTATGTGATTACAATTGAGGGGCCTTCACTTCCAGGAAGGCCAATAGCCTAGAGCACACTACTCATCAGAAAAGGAGTCTCACTAACTACATAGAAATCTAGACTACAATCTGGAGGAAAGAAAGAACTACAAATATAGCATCTCCTATGCCTGAATACAATTCTCATTAAGCTCAATAATGAAGGACTAAATCCTCTTACATAAACCCAACTCGATCACCAATGGTCAACCAAATCCTCTGCTTGAATTATTATTACATTATTCTTCTCCTATTACATTCCATGATGATCTACAATGAGATATTACACCATATATATACAAACCCTCGACCACAAACAATAAGGTCAGCCACCAAACAATAAAATAATTACATAATTACAAAACATGTTGGCCAAAGACCAAAAAAATAATATCCAACACATAAGACATCCCAGAAATAGATTGAGAAGTCCAATCCACACATTATATTAAGCCGGTCCATAACCTAGATAAACTGGGACCCAATTTACATCCACACATGCTAAATCAATGGTCCTAATCAACCAAGTCTCAAACATGATCACCATTGGAATCCTAAATCTCCACTAGAAGCTATACCAACACCACTTATGCATATCATCAAAGATCTTCAACAAAGCTCTGCCGGTGAAACCCTTGCCAAAACAACAAACCAAGCTTGCCATCATACATGATAGCATTCAATCACTAGATCAAAACCAACTGACTGAACATTAATCTGAGTAGCATGAATAAGAAAATTCCATAACCAAAACATACCAGAGTATATCAGATCATCATGATCTAATCCAACCAGAAACCAAACATCTTATCGAGTCTAGAAGGATACTGGTAAAGAAACCAAAACAACTAGTATTGACATCAATGACAACATCAATGCAACACATAATCAATTCCTCCAAATGGCCAACAGGATGCACAAAACTCTATTCTACTCAATCATCTACATATGAGTGAAGGTTGGGAATCAACACAAACACTTACATTGCAAAAAACCAGAAGAGAATGCATTTAAACAAAGAGGTAAACACTTACACAAATTGCAAGAATTGAATAGAGGCAAGAAAGATAGTTTTATTGATGAAAGGGAAAGGCGAATTTATAGATGCAGAGAGACATTATCTTGTTGTAGAAGAAAAATGAGGAGAAGATCCTCACCCTAGATGTTACAAAATTGCCTTTATAGATCAAGCATAACTTAGATAGTTACATATTAGAAAACCCTAACCCCACCCAGGCTAGGTTACAAAAATCAAAGACGAGGAGAAGAGATCAGATCGATAGATCTGATGGCATGTTGTGTCAGCTCTACAAGCTAGTCCTCTATCTTTTGAAGCATGAAAACAACCCTCGGTGAAGTAATCTCTATCAACAAGCATGGTTGAGCACACTTATAGGGACAAAAATTCTATATTCTGCATTGAAGAGGGCATGGTGGCATCTGAAGATAACCTGCAGGGTTGCCTCTGGAGTAATGGTGTATGAATCCAGTGGTTGTATAGAAATTGGGTCCAAAATCAGACGCCAACCAAGAAAAATGAAGACCTCAACCATCAGGTTGACAACCACCCTATACAAAGCATTCAAAACTCTATGGCCCAGAGAAATTTGAATCTAAGTTGTTGATCAAGAGATCTCACACATAGAGGGATGCACGAGATCTCACCATGTAAGCACACTAAAAATCCCAATGCAATATTAAAACATCATCGTTGGATCGGGTTTTATGAAGATTCGACGATCGTAGATGGCTGGCGTGTCACCCTGGGTCCATGCTTTCTTCACTATGTTTGACTACCGAGTGGCCTTGGATTCTTACCCTGCAGCATCTCTATGGGTCTATCTTTACCCCATGGGATAAGAATCCTCATTTCTCCACTTTTCTTTGTTTATCCCATGATATTTCTTTTTTGTCTCTTCAACCTCACGGGATAAGCCATCTTGACTTTTCTTTGTCGATCTTCACTACCTCTTATCCCGCAAACTTCCTTTGTTTCTCTTTTACCCTCATGGGATAAGAATTCCTTCACTTCATTCTTCTTTGTTTCTTATCCCATGACATCCATTGACCCTTTGTTGCATTCCACAAGATAAGGAGGAGATACTCCTTCACCTTTCTTATGTCTTATCCTGCAACATCTACTTGATGTCTTTCCAAACCTGCGAGATAAGCAAAATGCTTCATTTCTCCTTGTTGCTCTTATCTTGTGGCATCATGCTACATTTGAGAGTCCTATGAGCGGTAAGAGGAAAGGGGAAATTGACCTGCTAACAACCAGGATCCCCTCCAGCTAGTTGAACCTAAGTGAGATGACTGGCTGACTTGGTCAACTCAAAAAAAAGAACTGGGGCCGGCTTCAGAATTTTCTTTGTTACTTCACTTATACTATGTGGTCTCAACTATCTCTATTCATCTTTGCGAGATAAGAGGTCCAAGCCTTATCTTTGTTATCTTATCCTATGGGACCTTATACCATGAGGCACTGCTATCTCCATGTTGTTCTTTGATGTCGACTAGGGCCCACCTTGGTGCCAAATACCACATTGCAAACTGAGGTGATCAATAACATTACATGTCATTAACATGATCTATTGATGTAACATATGAGGCATGGGGGTCAATAACACTCATTTTATTGCCACATCATATAACCCTCATGTTATATGTCTCTCTGAAAAATTTATGAAGAAGCATATCAATCTCCTGCGACTGATAACAAGGTGTGTTATCAGTATTGACTAACATGAAATGTTAGTCACAATGAATTCCCATTTTTCCATCACTACATTTTCTCCCATTTTCCCGATGTTCCCTCTTCTTCCTATTTTCTAGGCCTAGTAGCCCTAGAGCCCCAATTAGCCCTACCTTGCCAGTTTTTGGGCAACTACTCAAAAATCACTCAAAGAACCTTCCAAAACCTTTGGTGATCTGAGTACCCTTTTGTAAAAACTTTTGGATCCACTAGGGTAAGAATTCTAGTCTATTCGTATTGGTACGGATCCCAAAAATGGCACTTTTGACGGTTTAGGAGTTAGCAGTCTTCTTCAAAAGTTTTTGATGGCTTCTACGCCCTGTCACACCTCCACCTCTTCACTAAGACTATTACCTACATTACACTTCCATTCCAAACACTTGGCACATTCACAACTACTCATCCCTGCAAGCAAATACAAAATTATCAACCATATTCCTAACTGGGCTATGATAGAGCTCGCCTAGGAAATGATAGCAAGTTGCTTCCCAAAAAATTCTGAGACATTCCAAAAAGAATATGAATTGTACAAGGGTTCCATTACTTGAATCCCAAGGGTCATTAAGAAAAACTCAATGGATTTCAAGTTGGAACCATGACTGGGCTCTTGAGCCCTTGCTCAGATTGAGAGCAGTAAATAAGAGATAATTTGTAAATAAACTTAAAAATTGCACTAAGTAAAGATACAAACACTTCCTAAGAAATAAAATATCATACACTAAACCACCATGATATAACAGTAGCAAGATCAATCCATTATGTACGGACTGCTGCTACAAAAATGACAAAATACATGGCAAAATCTGGAAATTGTCTTCAAAATCTATTCAAATTTTCTCAAGGATATTCCAACCTATGTACAATCATTCTCAGATAATTTTATATGCCATTCTGGTCATAACCAACTCTTCATCAGTTTCCTAAACACCGATTTTCTCAAAAATGCAAAGTTGCTCAAAAAGTTAGAAAAAGTTGTCAAGTAACAATGACAACTTTTGCTTAAATGTGCATTTTTGCCATTTATGCATTTATATTCATACTAAACCTCCTAGGATGACTCCCTAACATAAAAATGACATGACTAAATTCCTAATGAGTTTTTACAAGATGTTTTACATCATAATGCAAATTTATGCCATTTTAGGCTTACAAGGGCTCATAGGCCAAATTTGTGAAAAAAAACAACCTTGGTGACAATCAACCTTGCAATGACTATAAAACACACATTTGGACCTCTAAGTAGTCCATTATTAAAGTCAAGTGACTCCTTTAGGCAACATAGAAAGGGGAATTCCAAGCTTAGTAAAGTTTTCTTCAGGTACCCAAGTAGCCTTAGATGCTGGAAGTTGCTGCCATTTGACCAAATGTTCCATATAGGTTGTGTGCCTTGTTTTCTTGAGAATTCTAGAATTCAATACTTGCTCAGATTTTGGCATGGTTTTAGGTGGTAAGGGAAGGTCTGAAAGTGCTTGAGAGACCTCTGAGACTCTTTTGCATTCCTGTGCAAGTGTGCCTTTATACTACACCAAATCCGCTACATTAAAAATGGGAGATAAGGCCATGTCTCCAGGTAGGTCAAGTTTGTAGGCATTGTTTCCATACTTAGCCAAGACCTTACAAGGTCCAATCCTTCTCATTTTAAGTTTACTAGGGATGCCTTTCTGAAGCCTTGCTTTGTTCAAATGAAACATGACCAAGTCCCCAACAACAAATTGTATATCCTTTCTCTTTCCATCTACTTTATCTTTGATCCTTTGAGAGGTGTCTAGTAGGGTTGTCCTAACCTACTCATGAATCTCTTGCATGGATTGAGCCATGTCCATAGCATGTCAACTCCACTATCCCATATTCCCAATATCTCTGAGCCCTAAAACACCTCTAGGATGAAGGCCATAAACTACCTCAAAAGGGCTCTTACCGGTTGATCTATTTACACTGTCATTGTAGGAAAACTTAGATTGATGGATGATCTGATCCCAAGCTTGTCCATACTCCTTTGTAAAACACCTAAGAAGACTTCCAAGTGTTTTGTTGACCACCTCTATTTGGCCATCTATTTGGGGATGATAGGCTAAATTGAAAGACAAGTTAGTACCCAATCTTTGCCATAAAGTCTTCCAAAAATGACCAATAAACTTTGCATCTCTATCTAATACTATACTAATAGGTAAGCCATGAATCCTAATGAATTCCTTGAAAAACAAGTGAGAAATATGACTAGCATCATGATTCACCTTACATGGAATAAAATGGGCCATTTTGCTAAATCTATCTACCATAACATAGATGCTATCAAATCCTGATTTGGTCTTGGGAAAACTAACAACAAAATCCATACTTACACACTCCCATGGCCGGTTAGGGATAGGTAAAGGCTAATAAAGACCAGCATTAGAAGAAGTACCCTTGGCTCTTTGGAAAACCACACATTGCTCTGCATATTTTCTGATATCCCTTTGCATATCTAGCCAATAGTAGAACCTTTGGACAAGTTCCAAAGTCTTATTCAATCCAAAATGTCCACTTAGGCATCCATTATGCTTCGCTTGCATCAAATTTTCTCTCATGGACCCTTTAGGTACACAAATATGTCCTCCTCTAAACAAAAGACCATCTTGTAAGTTAAAATCTGCATATTCACCATGAAAATGATTTCTAAACTCTTGATGAACCTTGTATATGGCAGAAAAGTCTTCATCATCTTGGTATAACCCCTTGAAACTATCCACTCCAATTCTCTTGAGCTGCACTTCTTGAACTGTTAGCAACCTTATACTTAATGCATCAAAAACTCTATTACATTGACCTTTCTTATGTTTAATGGTAAAAGTATATGACTTCAAATACTCTACCCATTTGCTATGCCTATGATTCAACTTTTTTTGTGAATTGAGGAAACTAAGAGCTTGATTGTCAGTATAAACCACAAATTCTTTAGGCAAAAAATAATGGCTCCATTTCCTAAGTGATTGAACAAGTGCATATAATTCCAAATCATAAGAAGAATAACTTTTCTTGGCATCATTGAGCTTCTCATTGGAAAATGCAACCGGTCTATTGTCTTGATTTAAGACTACTCCAACTGCTATATTGCTTGCATCACATTCAATGGTGAAGACCTTGTCAAAGCTTGGAAGAACTAGTACTAGTTGAGTAGCCACCTTTGTCTTCAAGAGATCAAATCCTCTTTGTGCTTCTTATGTCCATTGAAAATTAGTATTCACACCTCCTTCGATTGTATCAAGCATAGGTGCACATATCTCACTGAACCCTCTGATGAACTTCCTATAAAATTGTGCCAAGCCATGAAAACTCCTCACTTCACTTATTGTCTTAGGTGTAAGCCAACTGGTTATGGCTTCCACCTTAGAGGTATCTATCTTCAAATCACCACTTGAGATTACAAACCCAAGATATATCAACTCCTATTTCATGAACTCACATTTCTCCAAATTGTAGTTAGTTGCTCATCACATAATTTATTCGATACAATCTCTATATGCTTAAGATGTTCATCTTTAAACTTGCTCAAAATCAAGATGTCATCTAAATAAACAATAACAAATTTACCAATATAATCCTTGAGTACTTCATTCATGAGTCTCATGATTGTGCTAGGGGCATTTGTGAGTCCGAATGCCATAACAAGCCATTCATAAAGTTCTTTTGTGGTCTTGAATGCTATCTTCCATTCATCTCCCTCCTTGATTTTGATTTGGTGATAACCACTCTTGAGGTCTATCTTGGTGAAGTATTCAACACCTTCTAAACAATCCATCAAATCTTCAATTCTTGGAATGGGAAACCTATATCTAATTGTAATCCAGTTGATAGCTCTAGAATTAGTGCAAAGTCTCCAAGTACCTCCCTTCTTTGGGGCCAAAATGGTGGGAACTGCACATGGGTTGATGCTCTTCCTTATCAGACCATTATCCAAGAGTTCTTGTGTTTGCTTAGCTACCTCTTTATTTTGCTCTGGTGTCATTTTATAAGCTACCTTATTAAGCAATGAGGCTTTGGGTATGAAGTCAATTTGGTGACTTATGGCATGTTGAGGAGGCAAGGTTGCAGGTGTTCCATCACTGATAATGTCCTTAAACTAATTTAGAATTTGTTACACTTCATTGGGAATGCATACTTTCTTATCCTTTCTTTCTTCGTTTGGCTTTACTATAAGTGCAAACCCCACTCCTTCTCCTTCCTTGAGAGTGTTAATTAATTCCTTCTCACCAACTAACAACACATTGGGACCTTTTGATCTGCCCTCTTCTTGATTTCATATGGACTCAATTTTATAGGTAGTCCCATCTTTTTGAAAAGTATAGGCATTCTTTTCCCCATGGTGTATTGTTTTTCTATCAAACTTCCAAGGCCTACCTAGGAGTAGGTGGCAAGCATCCATTGGAAAGATGTCACACAAGATTTTTTCCTTGTATCCTCCTATAGTGAACTCCACCCAAGTTTGTTCATTTACTACAACATGCTGCCCCTTGTTGAGCCAAGTAACCCTATAAGGATCACTATGTGGGATTCTTTGTAGGTTGAGCTTACTTACTACTTCTTCTGACACTATGTTATCAGTGGAACCTAAATCCACCACCACTCTACATACTTTACCCATAATATTGCATTTTATCCTAAACAAGGATGTTTTTTGGCTAGGTTCCTCCTTAACTGGTTCTTTGAGCAAGACTCTTCTTATCATGAGATTCTCTCCAACCTCAGAATCTAAACTCACTTCTAATGCCTTCACATTTACTACATCTTCTTGAATATAAATTACTTTCCTCTCACCTCCTTGGGATGAAGAAGACTTCTCAGGACATCTATAGGCTGGGTGTCCAAGTTGATGGCAATTGTAGCACTTCATTATGGTGAAATAGGACCCTCTTCCTGATCCACTAGACTTTCCTCTACTAGAGTTGTTAGATCCCCTTTCTCTATAGCTGCTCTTCCTATTGGAAGCCACACTTTTCTCTACCAACTTTAATTCCCCTTGGGATCTTTGGTCTACAATTCTTCCACCATAGCTACCTCTATGACCTCTGCCATCTCTTCCCCTACCTCTACCTTTGTTGCTTTGCTCTTGTTTCTTTTTGCTCTTCTCTTCCACCTTGAGTGGCAATTGATAGCACTTATTAATAGTACTAGGACACAACAAACTCAACTCTTCTTGAATATTTCACTTCAAGGCATTCAAGTACCTGGCTACCTTGATGCTTTCATCTTCCACCACCTTGGATCTCAAACACAACTTCTAAAATTCCTTAGTGTAGCTGCTCACATCTATTCTCTTTGTCTCAAGTTTTGTCTCCTTTTGTGTAATTGAATTTCATAGTCTTCAGGGATATATGCTTCTTTCACCTTGGCTAGCATTCCTTTCCAAGTGGCTATTGGGTTCTTACCCTCCTTTTGCCTCTCTTCTTGGATGAACTTCCACCAAGTCAAGGTTGCTCCTCTTAATCTAGATTTGGCTACCTTCACCTTTTGTGCTTCACTAATCCTATCACACTCAAAGTGATTCTACAATCCTTTAATCCATTCCATGACTAATTCTAGTTCCATTTTTCCACAAAAAAGTGGCACTCCTTCTAGAGATTTTCCTCCTAAGGATTTTATGGCTCTAAGGAAAGGTTCTTTAGATAGAATAGGATCTATTTTAGGTGTGCTATCCTCTTCTACTACTTCTTTAACCTTCCTTTCATTGTTTTTGATTGTTACCTTCTTTGTCTTGTCTTCAACTATGTCTAGTTTTCTCTCCAACTCTTGCAGTCTTACCCTGAGGAGTCTATTATCTTCTTCTTGATCTTCTACCTTCTTGGCTAACTCTACATTGGTCACCATCCTGAGGCAATTTTCTCCTGGTGACTCAGTCTCTAACATGAACTAGTTTCTTCCCAAATCTTAGCTTGCTCTGATACCACTTTGATGGGGAGAGGTTCTCAAGAGAGTTTCACCTTGCTCAATAGGTAGTTAAATGATGCTTTAGTGGGCTCCTATCACTCTTCACTTTTTCATTAACGAGTCAAACAACCAAACCCTCTTGGAGTGCTCCCTATCAATTTGTGCTCAATAGTTGCTTCAAGCATGGTTGAGATTCACTATGGTTAATCCAACCATTAAGTTACCCAAACCTCCAACATGTACTTGTAGATGTTTTAGGGGGTGTTTTATTGGTATTTAAATTCCATTCAAGTGGTTCTTCAACAAGATTTCCACCATTTTCCCATCGCTCCCTCTTCTTCCTATTTTCTAAGCCTAGTAGCCCTAGAGCCCCAGTTAACCCTACCTTGCTGGTTTTTGGGCAAATATTCAAAAATCACTCAAAGAACCTTCCAACACCTGTGGTGATACAATTACCCTTTTGGACAAAATTTTGGATCCACTAGGGTAGGAAGTCTGGTCTATCCGTACTGGTATGGATCCCAAAAATGGCACTTTTGAGGGTTTAGGAGTTAGCAGTCTTCTTCAAAAGTTTGTGATGGCTTCTACATTCTATCACACCTCCACCTCTTCACTGAGACTCTTACCTACATCACACTTCCATGCCAAACACTTGGCATATTCACAACTTCTCATCCCTACAAGCAAATACAGAATTATCAACCATATTCCTAACTGAGCTATGATAGAGCTCACCTAGGAAATGATAGCAGGTTGCTTCCCAACAACTTTCGGGCCATTCCAATAATAATATACACTATACAAGGGTTCCATGAATTTAATCCCAAGGGTTGTTGAGCAAAAATCAAGGGATTTCAAGTTGGAACCATGACTGGTCTCTTGAACCCTTGCTTAGACCGAGAGCAGTACAATAAGAGATAATTTGTAAGCACCCTTCAAAATTGCACTAAGGAAAGATACAAACACCTCCTGAGAAATAAAATATCATACACTAAACCACCATGAAATAACATTAGCAAGGTCAATCGATTATGTACAGACTGCTGCTACAAAAATGACAAAATACAAGGCAAAATCTAGAAATTGTCTTCAAAATCTATTCAAACTTTCTCAAGGATATTCCAGCCCATGTGCAATCATTCTCAGATAATTTTATATTCCATTTTGGTCATAACCAACTCTTCATCGGTTCCCTAACCACTGATTTGCTCAAAAATGCAAAGCTGCTCAAAAAGTTGCAAAAAGTTGTCAAGCAACAATGACAACTTTTGCTCGAGTGTGCATTTTTGCCTTTTATGAAATTATAATCATACTAAACCTCCTAGGATGACTCCTTAACATAAAAATGACATGACTAAATTCCTAATGAGGCTGTACAAAACCTTTTACATCATAATGCAAATTTATGTCATTTTAGGCTTACAAGGGCTCATAGGCCAAATTTGTGAAAACAAACAACCTTGGTGACAATCACCCTTCCAATGACTATAAAACACACATGTGGACCTCTAAGTAGTCCATTATTCAAACACTAATTCAAAATATGGATACTCACTCCAAAATTTGCAAAATGTATCAACAAACTGGTTAAAAAGCTAGGTGCTCCTACACCAACAACATTAAGGAAATCAAATAATATTGTGGGAAGATGGGTGTACTTAATAAGGAAATGATTGGACGACATGGGAACCCAAAAAGTTGTGAAGGGTTGAAGGGTCATGTAACACTTACATTATAATTATGAAATTTACTTGGCCCATCGATGATGACATCTGAGGAGACATATAAAAGAGGCGGTGGCCATATAAATACAAACCCATGAAAACAAACTCCTTATAAAGAATTGACCTACTAAAAGAGTCAATAGTCAAATATAAACTAAACTGACCCTTAGCATTGAAATACTTAGCAAATTTGTTTCAAAGCTTGGCATTGAAGAACTAAACTCAGAAGGACACAATAATGGAGTATAAAATTTTCTAGTCCTAACAATAGCTCTAATTGGCGATGCATGCCTCCTGTGGGTATGAAAATGATCCAAATCTCTCGCTAAAGAAGACCAAATGCCTTATCCATTGGGCAGTTTATTCAAAATCTAGAAAATTTAGATCCATTCTTCCATTGGTGGCCTTAGGCCACCAAAAAAGAAAAACCAACACTTGCCTTTATCAAAAACTTGATTCTCATCATGCAACAATCTGACTCTATCTGTGACATTATTAAGATAGACTAGATCATGAATACCACCAGTGACATTCCTCATCATATTTTTGATCATATCATAGTCAATGTCATCTTTATCACAATAATCCTTGAAATTAAATCCATTAAATTTGTGTTTATATGGCAATATCACATTATGTTCATACCTTATGACACATCTTTCATCATCATAGTCATTTGTATGACCTTCAACCTATTGGAATCAAGGAACATTGAGAGGGTGGGGTGGGGGGGGGGGGGTGTGAATCGG
Organism: Cryptomeria japonica; assembly: GCF_030272615.1. Taxonomy (NCBI): domain Eukaryota; kingdom Viridiplantae; phylum Streptophyta; class Pinopsida; order Cupressales; family Cupressaceae; genus Cryptomeria; species Cryptomeria japonica. Next base: position 141,269,344 of record NC_081412.1, on the reverse strand, counting down.
TGTTTTTTAATTTTTAACCCTCTTAAATTGTTCTTTAATCTAAATGAACAAGAGGGACAAGCATAAGAAAAACCTGGGAAAGGGGAAAACCATGGTGGGAATTGTACCCATAGTAAGATGATACTCTGTTAGAAGTGTTAATTCTATGAGGATCTGATTAATAATGAGAGGGGGGGGTGAATCAGTATTAATACCAATTTGAAACTTTAAACCCAAATCAAACTTACAACAAATCTAACTTCATTTACCACATATGCCAATTCATTAAATAGTACGAGTAATCACTAATAAATCTCAAATAAATTTCTATAACGGATATATTTAGAAATAATGAATAAACTAAAGATAATCAATAACATCACATGAAAATCATACCATACATGAACACCATACTTTTGATGTGGAAACCCAAATAGGGAAAAACCATGGTGGGAGTTAGTAACCACAGAGATTTGTACTCTTTTTAAGTATGCCCTGTTAGGAGCTTACAATATGCCTGATTAGGAGCATACCTTGTTAGGAATCACCCAGTTAAGGGATTTGGATGTGCAACCCAATTAGGAGCTTAATGACCTGTTAGGATCAACCTCCTAAGAGGATTTACCACTCTTTTTGAGAGCTGCTCTATTAGGGGATTTACAAGATTAAGGCCTATCAAAACCTACCTGGTTAAGGGATTTAAACTGTTGCAACCATTAGGAAGCAACAGTGAAAAAGTGATATGTTACTTGCACTTCTCATCTTGCTAAATCAGATCTAGTTTTGCTCCACTATCTGCAACTCTCAGGAAGATATCACTCTTCTCTGGTACGACTTCACACTCTTCTCTAAGACCACTGACTCTTACATAATGAACATCAATTAAGACAACATAAATAATGCTTTCCACTAGGTCGACCACTAAACCCTAAATTACATCATAGATCATCATAGATCTTTACAACTCGTTATAGTTCATGATATGGATCATTACAATCAATTATAAAATAATATCAACCGTTGATTGATCATAAGTCGTCACAACAAGTCGATCTGGTACAAAGTCAAAACCTTAACTCATTCCACTAAGCACTTTGCACAATCCTAAGAAATTCTCTCTTTGAACATGCCAAAACATCTTTCAAACACTTCAAATAGTTTGTGTCATGTTATCATCAACATGTAGACTTGATGTCAATCACCACCATACCAAAAATCATTACTGGTTTGATGATTTCTTCACCAGTTCTAAAACCCTACTAAAACCATGGCAAAACTTCATCAAAAATTAGAAACTTGCCTTTAAATAGTCATCATAAGATGCGGTTCCAGTTAGATACTCATTACCATGATAAAATCTTACATTCCAAACCACAAATCACCAATCATCACCAATTATCCGCTTTAAGTAAAACATCTCTGCATATATCAATTCAAGTCCTATTTCACAGTCTTTTGTATATTGTCGGTAAACCCTGTCTCCAATAGACTAAATCACTTAGATGAAAAACCAAACATCAGATAAAATCATTAATGATTAGTTTCCATCAATGAAAACACAAGTAACTAATCAAGTCATCTAATCACAAAATCTCAATCTCTTCATCACAAATAGTCTTCTATCATCTACCAGTTCAGTCATTAGTCTTTAACTGCATCACCTCATCTGCATCAGTTATGCCAATCATGCCAACAATCTCCCCCTTTGGCATGGATGACAACACTAATTAGATATACCAATCAGATTGCAACACCATCACTATTACACCATCACTACTACTTGCTGCCGGTATCATATCATCTGCTTGTCTCCTCCTTTTGTCTTCTCCCCCTAAACCAATACTTCTCCAACTTCTCTGATCCTTTTCTTCTATCAAATCTGATCTTTTTCTTCTCCCAAATATGATCTTTTTCTTCTCCCCCTTTGACAGCAATGCCAAAGGTGTACGTGCATCACTGATCTTCTTTGCTATTGCTTATGTCATCATCATCTCTACTAACCAAATCAGAATCATTATATCAGATCATTAAATCAGAGCTTTATATCCAAGCTACTCCCCCTATGCAGTATCTTGCACCTCATCAATCCTTAATGAAGAATAAACATTAGATCCATAGGATTGATTCATCTCCATCATTCTAGTTCTTTCGGTGTAGGGGTCTAACCCCTAGTTTACCTCTAAGAAACTCAAAGGTAGTCTTCAGTAAGGGCTTAGTAAAGATATCAACTACCTGATCTTTACTCTTCACATATTCCATGTTGACCTATTTTTCCTGAACTCTTTCCCTTAGAAAAAGATACTTCAATTCAATGTGCTTGGTTCTAGCATGAAGTACAAGATTCTTAGAAATATTTATTGCACTTGTATTATCACAATAGATAGTCACTGGTTCAAACATATCTATTTTGAATCCTTCTAGCACATGTCTCATCCATATTGCTTGCATGCAATTCATGGATGCAACAACATAATCTGCTTCAATTGTAGATTGAGAAATGCATGTTTGTTTCTTTTTTGTGCATGCCACTAATCTTCCACCAAGAAGAAAGGCTCCATTGGTTGTGCTTTTCCAATCATCCACATTACCTCCCCATTCTACATTAATAAAGACATCCAAATTAAAATCTCCTTTATAGGGATACCATAAACCATAGTCTACTAGGCCTTTGAGATACCATAAAATTCTCTTCATTGTCACCAAATGTGTCTCCTTAGGCTCTTTCTAAAATCCGGCAACTAATCCAACAACATGAACAATGTTCGACCTACTATGAACAACATAGTACAACTTACCAATCATAGACCTATACTCTTTTTCACAAACAATAGGAGAATCATCTTGTTTGGACAACTTGCATTCTATCACCATTTGTATTCCTACTAGTTTACATTCTTCCATGTTGAATTTCTTCAACACCTCTTTGGCATACTTGCTTTGACAAATAAAGATACCACCATCCAGTTGTTGAACTTGTAACCCAATAAAGAACTTTATTTCACCAATTAGAGACATTTCAAATTAATTTCTCATTACATCAGAAAAATTCATACACATATCATCATTTCCACCAAAAATTATGTCATCTACAAATACTTTTTCTATCAACATCTTGTCTCCATCAGTCTTCGAATAAATGTTGTTGTCCTCACTGGTACGTTGGAATCCAATTTTGATCAGATGTGCATGTAATCTCTCATACCATGCTCTTGGTTCCTGCTTTAGACCATATAGTGCTTTATGCAATTTACATACCATGTCTTTATCATCAAATAGATAGAATCCATTTGGCTATTCAATGTAGACATCTTCTTCTAGAATCCCATTCAGAAAGGTTGATTTGACATCCATTTGATAAAATTTGAATCCCTTATATGCAACAAATGCTAGCACCATTCTCACTCCTTCTAATCTAGCAACCGGTTCAAAGGTCTCTCCATAATCCTCACCTTCTTCCTGTGCATACCCTTCATAGAGTAACCTCGCCTTGTTTCTTACAATCTTTCCTTCTTCATCCAAATTATTTCTAAAGATCCATTTTGTTCTAATTACATTCTTATCCTCCAGTCTAGGAACAAGTGACCATGTCTGATTCTTCTCAACTTGATCTAATTATTCATTCATTGGATTAACCCAATCATCATCTTTTAGTGCTTCCTTTACTATTTTGGGTTCAGGTGTAGATATCAAGCAGGAGTTTTCTTTGATTTTCCTCCTTGTTTGCACACCAACATTCTTATCACCAATTATCTGCTCTAGTGAATGGTTTAATCTGACATACCTAGGCAATACTGGTACTGGTTCTACATCTTCTACTTCTTGTTCTTCATTTTCTTCATCATTGTCATCACTAACTGGTTGAGCACCTAATTCTCCATTTGCCGGTTCTTCATTGATTTGTGCTTCTGGTTCAATAATCACAAGTTTCTCATCATCTTTTTCAGGCTCAAATCTGTTGGAACCTTCTGATTTTCTAGAGAGATCATGTACCTTCATATTAGCACTTTCAATAATCTTCTTAGTTTTCTTATTGTAACATTTATATGCCTTAGTTCTAGTAGAGTAACCAAGAAAGATTCCCTCATCATATTTTGTATAAAATTGATGAGTTTGATTATCTTTCTTAATAAAACATTGACGCCCAAAAAAATTGAAATAACTTACACAAGGAGTTTTTCATACCATAGCTCATAGGGTGTTTTGTTTTTACCTCTTTTTACTAGTACCCAGTTTAAAGTGTATACAACAATGTTGACTACTTCTCTTCAAAATATTTTAGGTACATTACCCTATAATAGCATGGTTCTAGCAACTTCAACTATTGTTTTGTTCATCTTTTCTACTATGCCATTTTGTTGTGGTCTCCTTGGAGCTGACATCTATCTCTTGATACCCTATTCATCAAAATACTTAACAAATTCATCAAATGTGAATTCTCCTCCCCAGTTTGATCCTAAACACTTCAAGTTCTTGTTAGTTTTATTCTCAACCAGAGCTTTAAATGATTTAAATTTACTAAATGCTTCTGATTTCTCCTTCAAAAATGTCACTCACATCATTTTAGAATAGTCATCGATGAAAAGCATGAAATACTTATCACTGTAATAACTCTTTGTTCTCATAGGGCCAAAGAGATCAGTATGTACCAAATCTAAAATATTCTCAAAAGTACAATTCTTTCTCTTGAAAGAAATAAAGGTCACCTTACCAATTTGACAATCTTTGCATATCACATTATGCAGTTTAACAAGTTGGGGCAATCCTCTTATAACACTTGACTTTATTACCTTAACCAAATTATCAAAATTAACATGACAACATCTTTTATGCCACAACCAACTGTCTTTCATTCTTGCAACCAGACAATTATTAACATTACTATTCAAATGGAACAAGTTGCCTCTAGTTTGCTTCCGAGTAGCAATTAGTTCACCATTACCTCCAAGAATTTTGTAGACTCCACTTTTAAACTCAAGCAAATAACCTTTATCATTAGGCTAACCAACACTTAAAATATTATGCTTTAGACCACCAAACCAAAACACATCATCAACATTACTCTTCCCATTTAGAGAAATTGAACCTTTACCTTTCACAATGCAAGGAGAGTTATTTCCAAATCTAACAACACCACCATCAAATTCATCAAGGGTTATGAACTTACTTTTGTCTCCGGACATGTGGTGTGAGAAGCCACTATCTATAATCCATTCATCACTATTCTCCATATGAGATACCAGTAGTTTTTCATTTGTCAGTTCCTCCTTCATGGCTACAAACACAATTTCCTCATTGTCATCTTCATCTTCAGACTCCTCATCGGTCACACCTTCATTTACTACAACATAACATTTCTTTTATCCCTTTCCTTTATATTTTCTAAATTTCTCTTTCTTACCAGCATTGGGACAATTAGCAGCAATATGACCAATTTTACTACAAGAAAAATACTTCAAAGGTAGCTCTCCTTTATACTTATCGATGCCTCTTCAAAATATTTTTTCTAACAGTGCCTCAAGTTCCATCACCTGCTCTTCATTGTCTTCATTTCTGCGGTTACTTCCATGACTTGACCCACACTCATGATTTTGACATATATCTTTTCCTTTTCTAGCAGATGATTTGGTAATAGAATCTTTAAAGAAAGATTTAGTAGATTTTGTCACACTATTGTCAAAACTATTCAACTCAAAAGTTGTAAGCTTACCAATCAATGAATCAACAGTTACCTTATCCTTTGAAATAGATCAAAGTTCTTGGATTGCAAATACTCTTATAGCATACTGAGGTTGAAGAGTTCTAAGAATTTTACTTACTATTACGTTATCATCTATTTTACCTCTGACACTCTTTATGCCACCAACAACTTCTTTGATTCTTTGACCATACTGTGCAATATTTTCTCCTTCAATCATTCTCATGTAATCAAACTTTCCTCTCAATCTTTCTTCTTTAGCTCTTTGTACATGATCATCTCCTCCATAGATTATATCTAACTTTTCCCAAACCTCACCCATAGTTTCCAATCCTTGAACATCAATATATTCTAAATCAGATAAAGTACTAACAATAGCTTCTAAGGATTTCATACTCTATTGCTTCTCTTTAAGTTCATCTGGTGTCAAGGGAGTACAAGTAGGAGCAACATATTTTGTTTCAACTTTCTTCCAATATTGTGCACCAAAACCTTTGATGTAGATCTTCATTCTATCTTTCCAGATCTTGTAGTTATCCTTGTTGAACTTGAGACCCTCTTTCTTCATCATCTTGACTTCCTTAGAATCTTTCCCTCAAGTGGTTAGGCTTTCTGCACAGAGAGGACCAACGCTTTGATACCAATTGCTAATTCTATGAGGATCTGGTTAACATTGAGAGGGGGGAGGGTGAATCAATATTAATACTAGTTTGAAAATTTAAATCCAAATCAAACATACAACAAATCTAACTTCATTTACCACACATGCCAATTCATTAAATAATACCAATAATCACTGATAAATTGATATAGCGAGTGTATTCAGAAATAATGAATAAAATAAAGATAATCAATAACATCACATGAAAATCATACCACACATGAACATAATATTTTTGACGTGGAAACCCAAATAGGGAAAAACCATGATGGGAGTTAGTACCCACAAACATTTGTACTCTTTTCAAGTATTCCCTATTAGGAGCTTACAATACGCCTTGTTAGGAGTAGACCCTATTAGGAGTCACCCGATTAAGGGATTTGGATGTGTAGTCTGATTAGGAGCTTAATGACCTATTAGGATCAACCTCATGAAAGGATTTACCACTCTTTTTGAGAGGTACCCTATTAGGGGATTTACAAGATTAAGGAATGTTAAGACCTACGTGGTCAAGGGATTTAAACACTTGCAACTATTAGGAAACAACAATGAAAAAGTTATCTATTACTTGCACTTCTTAGCTTGCTAAATCAGATCCAATTATGCTCCACTATCTGCAACTTTCAAGTAGATCTCACTCTTCTCTAGTAAGGCTTCACACTCTTCTCTAAGACCATCAACGCTGACACAATGAACATCAATTAAGCCAACATAAATAATGATTTCCACTAGGTTGGCCAATAAACCCTAAATTACATATTAGATCATCACAGATCTTTACAACTCATTACAGATCATCATATGAATTATTTAAATCAATTAAAAATCAATATAAAACATTGATTGATCATAAGTCATCACAATAAGTCGATCTGATACAAAGTCAAACCCTTAGCTCATTCTGCTAAGCACTTTGCACATTCCTAAGAAATTCACTCTCCGAACGCACCAAAATATCTTTCAAACACTTCACATCATTTATGCCACATTATCATAAACATGTAGACTTGATGTCGATCACCACCATACCAAAAATCATTACTGGTTTGATGATTTCTTCACCAGTTCTAAAACCCTACTAAAACCCTTGCAAAACTTCATCAGAAATTAGAAACATGCCTTCCAATAGTCATCATAAGATGTGGTTCCAATCAGATACTCATTACCATGATAAAAGCTTACATTCCAAACAACAAATCACCAATCATCATCAATCATCTACTTTAAGTAAAACATCTATGCATATACCGGTTAAAGTCCTATTTCACAGTGTTTTGTATATTGTCGGTAAACCTTATCTCCAATAGACTAAATCATTTAGATGACAAACCAAACATCAAATAACATCATTAATCATCAGCTGCCATTAATGACAACACAAATAACTGATCAAGTCATCTAATCACAAAATCTCAATGTCTTCATCACAAATAGTCTTATATCCTCTATTGGTTCAATCATCAGACTTTAACTTTATCACCTCATCTACATCAGTTATGCCAATCATGCCAACAAGAAGTATGTCAGAAGTTTACATAGGAATGCACATGCATTTAGGCACACTGCCTAGAGATCACTGGTCAAATAGGATAAGGGCTACAACCCCAAAAGGCTCACTTCCTTACAAAAGAGTTACAAAGGCAACATACATGAAGATGAACTATGAAATAGCATCTACAAATTCTTGGGATAGCTCTAGTTTAAACACAAAGTACAACTGTCTCGCTGCACTATTTTATTGATCTACTTCAATCCAGAGAAAAAATCCTTCAATGGTGCAGGTGAAACTATGCACAATCACACATACACAAAACTCACATACTTTCTGATATGTAAAATGAACTTGACAAACTCTTATATATATATCTACAACATGAATTAAGATTAATTTCATGTTAGCCCAAAAATGGCAATATGAAATGTGTTGCCCAAGTCAGCTCAAACCAATCCAAAACAACTAAGAGGACCAAAACAAAATGTCTATGTGCTTCCCACATGTCGTCCCATCAACCTCAGACACATAAACACTCACCAAAATTAATCTACAAGATCCACACATAGAATCTTCAACGCTACTACTAATAACAATGTTCTTTCCAAATACATGATTACCAAAGCTTCTAACTTGCACAAAAACTTAATGTCGGAGGCCACAAACCTGAAATAAGGTAAATTACATATCCACAATACATCTCTTATATCTACAAAGAAAAATACTCAACCAAAATAAAGTTATACCCAAAGTATTCTCACTCTATCAACCATTGTGTTGCAGTTTCTAGACTTAAGCAAAATTGGACTTCAGATTTCTGGTTGGATGAAGCCATATAGTCCAGATGAAATCTTTGAGCTGGGATACCATCAATGACAACTCCCAAACACCTATCTCTTCTAGTATGGTATCTCTTGCCAACAATCTACCCCTTTAGCATTGATGGCAATATTTAGTGAAAAATGAGTAAGTGTAGGATCAAAACCAAAATATTGTACACTCTACAACCAAAAATCTGACTTTTGAATTCCAAAAGAGACATGAATCCCCTTGAGATAAATTTTTTTCACTATTCTACTCTTCCCCTTTGACATTAATGGAAAAATCAGATATCCACATGTAAAAATTTCCACAAAGGTCTATATACAAAGATACAACTTATAAAAATTTGAAGATATCAGCAAAAATAGTCTTCAATGACTACAAGTGGTCATCCCATCCCTTTTTTTGAATCTCCAAAATAGATATGAAGGTGCTAAATAGATATGCTTTAATCTCTCCTACCCTAAGATTTGTAGGTGTAGTTTTATTTAATGTCTTCTGGGCATCTTTCATATTACTAAGTAGGGTGTCTAACCAGGGAGTGATTAGATTCCTTAGCTCTCCCACTCTTCCAATAATTCTATCCTTCTCCTAACGTAGACTCTTCATTATATCAAGGAGAGATAGCACCTAATTTTCTCTGATGCTTGCAAAAATGGTCTAAGGATCATAAGACTGAGATAGACTAGCCAACTGACCTTCATACTCTTTAATCTTCTTGTCAACCTCAATAGTAAACTTATGCAATAAGAAGCATGATTTGTATTTTTTTCCTCCTTCAGCCAATGCTTCTTGAATTCCTTTAATACTGGTTAACCAACTAGCTCTATCTCCTTCAATCATTCTCAAAATTGTCCCCAATATCTTAGCATTAAACTAACTTTGAACTTTTACTTCAGCAGCTTTCTCCAAGGATTCAAAATAAGAATCAACTGATTCAAGCAAACTATTTATCTTTTCGAAAGGAGTGTCGAATGAGTCTTGTTTAAATGATGGTAGAATTTTCTCTAGTACACTCGTTACCAATGCTATCACTTCACTATCATCTATGTGAGATTTCAATTAATCTTCACTTACTTTGGCTTGAGAAAGTGGAGCCAGTTTAAGTGCCTCGACAAGGGATAGAGAGTCAAGATTGATGGGGCCTTGGGTGAAGATTGTGTTGGCAATTGAAACTCATCTGGTGACTTCCAGTAGTTGCTTATTGGTCTAGGGTTGTCATTGATGGCAACTCTTCTTTGAGATTCAATTTGGCAGTTGTGATTTCTCTAATCCAGAAGGAGTTAATTAGTAGGCAATTAATAGATAATTCAGGGCTATCTCTCTAATGTTTTGGTTCAGAAATATTTCCAATGATTGTGGTGATCTTGGTAATTTATTTCATGTCTCAGTGAATGGTAATATCCTTAGGAAGTGTGTGATCATATTATTTTCATCCAATGCTATGTTTTGTTAAAGATTGAAGCTGACTTGAAGCTACACATTACACTTCTTGAAGTCGACTTGAAGGAGATTATTTTTGTTAAGACTGGATATATAAGATCAAATTGGAGATTAGTTTTTGGTGTAATACAATTGTGTTGATCTGTTCTGGTGCGTTTGAGCACAGTTTCACATGTGCATTTGGTTCACAGATAATCTGATAGTTGGCTGAGAAAAAAACTAAGTATTTACAGAGCAAGGAGAATCAGAGATCTAGTGCATAAATAGAACTCACTCATGCATCGTCAGATGCTACTTCAGAGTTCATTTTACTTCATTTCCTCATTGTAATCAAATTGTAAGTCAGTGAGACTTCCCTGAAGTTTGTAGCCTTCTGGTTCATTGTAATTTAGCAATGAGCTCTAGGTAGCGAGCTTGAATGCAAGTGCATTCCCCATCTATGTAATATATATGTATTCCTGGCCATACTATATAAATATTGTGGGTTCTAGACCCACTGTGGTTTTTCCCTTTCCAGGTTTCCACGTAAAAATTTTGATGTTGTGGATTTGTGGTTTTTTATTACTTGTTTATGTTCTTTTTTGTTATGTATTGCTAACCAGTGGATAAAGAATAAGTTTGTGGATTTGATCTCTGGTAGATCACTAATTCACCCCCCTCTTAGTGATCCCTGATTTTAACAATTGGTATCAAAGCCTAGTTCCTCTAAGGAAGCTTAACCACTTGAGGAAGATCCAAGAGATTGATTCAATGAATTCTTATTTTTAGAGATAGCTCAATGTGGCACTTGAGGATCTTGATGCAACTAGAAATGAGATCTATACCTTGAAGAAGAACCCAAATGTTGTTGATGATTTGATTAGTGAGCTGAAGGATCAAGAAAGTGTCTGTAGAGAGAAGAGGAAGGAATTAATAGAAAAGTTGAAGGAGAAAGAAGATCAGATCACGGAATACCAGGATAAAAATGATGATGTTAACAAGCTTGAGAGAGAGAATGATGCTATGAAGAATGGGATGAAATCCATTGTGATGAGGCTCACTAAGGAGATTGAGGACCAAAAAAAGAATGAAGAGAATCTAGCACAATCATTGAAGGAAAGAGCTAATGAATGCTTTAGGATTACTTATATGAATGATCAATTGAAGATTGAGTTGACACAATCAAGGAAAAATGGTCAAGAACTTGAAAGACAAATTGCTACCTTGAGGGATAAACTTTCTACTACCAATCAATACAAAGAAAAATTCAAAGCTAGTTCAGCAAGGCTTGATGAGATGTAGGAAAGTTAGAGACATGGAAATGATATGTGAGGTCTAGGATTTGAGAAAGGTGAATCCTTCAGATCTGGACAAGACAATGCAAAACCTGATCAGAAGAAGAGCATGAATCCTCTGGTAAGACAACCTAATGCTCATAAATTCAATGGTAGATGCTTTACTTGTAATAAATTTGGTCATATGGAAAGTCAGTGTAGAAGTAGGATGAATAATGGAATGATGAATGATGCAAGAGCATCTCTGGTTCATAGCAATCTTGCATCAACCAAAAATATTTCCTTTCTATTTTTCTTTCTATTTGTAGTTTCAACATTTCTTTATGTGTGTCCCAGATTTGGCTCACCAAAACCTGTGGAGTTGGATTTTACTTGAAGACTTGATCATCTTCCTTATTACCAAACTATGGAGCATTTGGATCATTTTCCTACAAGTTATTGCTACCAGTTTCGAAGACAGTTTCCTATTACTGGTTGACAGTTTCCTATTATCGATTATCTGGACCTATTTGCATTGGTGATCTACCAGATCCCCTTCCGTAGCTTGCAGAGCCCTTAGAGTTGATTATAATTTTTCTTGGCATGTGGCCAACCTTTTCTTGTGATCTACTCTTCACTCTTTGGATTTTCCAAAGGAATTTCTTTGGCAGAGGCCGACCTTATTGGTTTTGCACATTAGGTCTTGTTCTTTGTGTTTTGATTCCTTTTTGGGCCAATTGGATCCCCTTGGATCATATAAATCATTATAATAGAGCATTAGAATGAAATCAAGAAGTTATACTAAGCATAGAAGATAGACCTTAAGATTTGAGGTCCTGGTTGTGACCTATTCTGTATTTTGAGCATGTTTTTGCAAGCATGTGAGCCCGTTTTTGTAACCCGGTTGGTTGTAATCAGTTTTCATGCTATAATTCAATCTATTTTGCATTGCCTCCATCATGTCCTTGTGTTTCCTTTGTGTTTACTCTTGTTGACCAGTCTAGACTGATCTCTTTAAGGTCCCTCCTAGCTAGTGATTGCTTCAATGAACAACATGAATAATGTTTCTACCTTTACTGATCGGTATTTCATATCCAATAATTTTGGACACAAGTCAAATATGTGTAGAGCAGTAATGAATAACTTTCAAAACAAGAGATTCTATGCTTGTGAAATGTTTGAACACATTTCTAATTAGTGCAGGATAAGACCAAATCAGATGAACTTCAAACCTATACAAAATAATGTTGTTTGCAAAGCATGTAACAAAACCGATCACATTGCAAAGTACTGCAAAAGAAAGAACAGTTCTCCAGTAGACAAGAAAATATTAGATGAAAAGGGAAAGGCAAAGGTTGATGAGATAGAAGATCAACATAAGAAGATGTGGGTAGAGAAGGATGAATCTAAGGAAGATGGTGGATCTGTACCTGAATTTGGTGCAGAACCCTCATCCAGTAACTAGGACTTTTGGCCTTAGGGGGAGAAAAATTCATGCAAACCTTGCAATACCCCTTGATTAGATCTGTATTCAATGGATTATAGATGGTAGGAATTGAATTTCAGTAGATATCTGAGATTTAGATGGCTAATTTTGGCATCCAGTAGTTGTGTGGGGCATCCCGTTGGATATCTAAAGTATATTTATTTTAAAGTAAAATTAGGGTTTGTGAAGTTAAAAGGGAAAATACGAGAGTTATTTTTCACTTTGTGAATAGTGTTTTTGAGTTGTAGAACAAGGCGATCAAGATTTCCAAGCAATCAAAGAGCTAAAAGCCATCCCACAAGTGATATAAGGCATTCATTAGTCAGTTGAGGTATTTCTCAAAGAGCATTTCTGAGCTTGAATTTTTTTAAAATTTGGAAATGGCATCCTCTTCTTCCATTGCTACATCATTGGTTGTTTAGGTCAAGGATAGAACCCATCCTATGTTTAAGAAGCACCCTTATAAATCTATGGAGCTCTACCTAGTTGGAGCTTTCTCTTTCGTTCCACACGAAGTTCTGCACGTAGATGATATAAGGGCATATATTCACCATGAGATCAAAGAAACCTGCATTGAAGAAATTTTGGTTCTTTATACCGATAGTATCATGGATGAAATCGGTAACCCCAAGCCTGGATTTGTGTAGTTGCAGAGAAAGGGTTTCACCCAATTCGTGAACTTTTTGTCATTAGATGAAAATGAATGGGTGAGGTATGTGTTGAGTAGAATTCATGCAAAGTTTATATGGCTTGACCAAACCTATAAGATCACTTCAGAAGCAATTAGGGTGGTAACTTATTTGAATCAAATCGGTGACAAGCCAGGGCTTTGGAAGGTCACAAACCCTATGGTCAACAAGTTAACCGATGCAAAATTTGATGGGCGTTCGATAAAGATCAGCACAATCGAGGATGGTGATGTCAAGTTTGATGCAATGGTCATTGGTTATAAGGTATATCAGTCTAACCAACTGAATTTAGTATCTAGCATAGCCATCCATGCAGCCTATTAGATGGTTAAAGAAGATACTCATTATGATTTATGTAGTGTTCTACTGGAGGAATTTATGATAGATTTGAAGAAAATTAAGCAAAACAAAAGTATGTTTTCAAATTTTGTTCCTTGGTTATCTGTTTGGCACTTTACTTCGTGAAACAGATTCCCAGAACCAGTAGAGTGCAGTGGGATTTTTGACAAACCAGTGGCCCAACAGATAAAGTAGGGTCTTGATAATATTAGGAATAGGGACAATCAAAATGCTATATTGTAGGCATTGTTCAAGACTTTTCAGGACAAGATGAAGTAGAGGGTCAGAATCCACAAGGAAATTGTTAAGAAATATGAGGGGACAAAGTATTTTATGGTGAATAAAGATGAATGTCTTAGGGAGGTAGTTGATCCCCAGATGGTGTGGATCATGCTTATGGGCTATGAGGTTGATGCAAGAACTTTAGATGCCTATGCACAACACCTACTGAATGATCCAGTAGATTCCAAAGAAGAAAGGTTCAGAACTTGCAAAGAAAAATCAATAGAATTGCACACCAAGTTCACTGAACTGACAAGGAAAAGGAAGGTGGCTAAGATAGTGGAGGAAATCCTCATTGAGGAAGATCATCTGAGAGAGAAAGTTAGAGCTATGAGAGATGCAAAAGAAAAGGCAAAGAGACAAAAGACTACACCAGCTCCAGTCAAGGAAAAGTTGACAAGGTCTTCTCCTACTCCGGTGAAGACTCCTCCGGCTAAATCAGAACCCTTTAGTTAATCTGCTAAGGGCAAAGGTGTTTTGAGGAAGAAGAAAAAACCCTAGAGAGAGTATGTTGTATTTTCCCCTGTGGCATCTGAAACTGAGTCAGATGCAGACATTCCAAAGGCCCCAAAGAAGGGACAATTTGCAATGGTGATACACAAACCTCAATCCAGTGCTGAGAAGAAAGGGATGAAGGAGAAGAAGGAAAAGTCTTATCCTATTCGATTAAGCAAGCTTAAGTGAGGAAGAAAGATAAAATCTAACTTGGATGTGGAATTTGAATCTAGTAAGTTGGAGACCACCCAAACCAAGTATCATATTATTCCTCCTTTGTCTACTCAAAAGTTAATAGATGAAATTATTAAAGATGGAAATTTGAAGAATATTTTTGTATATTATGAAAATATGGATGATAAGGATAAAAGAAGATTGAGAAAGTTGTAGTTTTGTATATGGATGTATTTAATAAATCTTTAATTGAATTAGAAAAATATCTTCTAAAAGATCTATACAATATAATTGATGCTAGAAGAAAATCTACAAGTCAGATGGATAGAGAAATAAAGGAAAGTGAAATGGTCAATCAGTTCACTAGTATCACTATTGAAGAAATTGATAGATTAATTTTTCTAGAAAATAAAAAGGAATTTAGGGGAAAACACAAAGTCAATAGTCTGATGGTTGGCAAAGTAGAGGAAATAAGGAGAGAAACCATTGAAATCTGGAAAAAGTTTCTCACTAAGAACTAGCTAGTAGAATCTGATTCATATGATGCAACCACTCAGTTAGAGAATCCTTCGGTGCATGATGTAAATAAGGAGGAAGACACTTAAGATGTTGCAGAGCAACAAATTTTAGATTTTTTAGAGGTTTAGGCAGTTAAGAAAAATGAAAAATCAGCTGAGGTAGAGGATGGTGCACCAAGTGGTGACACTAATTCAAAGGAGGCACCTACAGAGGATAAATGTAATGCAAGGAAGGAGGCAGAGGAAAAGGATGAGGAAAAATAGGAGAAATAGATCAAAGGGAAGTCTAATGTGACATAAACTTCAATCCTTATGTCAATTGACACTTCCAAAATACAAAGCCAAGGGAATTTTCCTCAATTTAACATTAGTTTTGACAAGACCTTCAATCAAATGTATTAGGTAGAAAGGATGATTGTTGTTGTTTCTCTCCAAGATCAATCTAGTTAGGAGTTAGTGCAATGTGAATCATAAGAGAAGAGACTCATTGAGAAAATAGTTTTAGTTTTGGAACATGCGGTACCAGAACTACAACTCAATGCTTATGCTAGTTAAACGGGTAAGCTTCAACACCAAATAGATCACACATCCTCTCAGTTTGATTCTTTGACCAAGGCATCAACTAGGCATGCTATGGAGAAATTCAAAGATGCCAAAGTACAAACATTTTTACAAATGATTAGCAACAATAAGGCCCAACCTGATAAATAATTAAAACTAATTGATGAGGCCTTAATGGAAGGCGGTAAGATTTATAAGTCTAGTCTAGTTTTAACAAATTTATCCACTGAAATAGACAACCAGATAGATAATTGCAGAGGTTAATTAGCTTATATTTCTCAAGCTTATGACCCTATGGCTAACTTAACTGATAGTATTGAAGGCCAAAATTTGACTATCATGGAGCAGATTAGGAATTTTGAGGAGAAGGAGAAAATGGTTATGTAGATAGGTGAACTCCAGAACCTAATTGGTCCTTGATTAGACACCTTAGTGTACCATAAGATGGATTGTATTCAAAATATGTCTCAGGAGACTCCAACTGATATTGTAGCAATAAAATTCCATGCTTATGTTTTGAATGGTTTTGTTTCAATTTTGGAGAAATTGCGAGCAAGGTGGAATACCTATTTTGGGTTCCTTAAGGTTGTATATGTAGATGTACTTAAGTATGTATAGATTGGATCATCCAGTGTGTATATATGTATAGGAAATTTTGTTGCATGCCCTATCTTTATCATTGTTGTCAAACAAGGAGAGATAAGGTGAAATATGCACAGATTGATTGTGTAAGGAGTGTACAATTTGGTGATGTAGATTTTTGGATTGTTGATCTAAGCGAGAGCCTTAGAATTATTTCATTCTTGATCTGGTGTACAGGTCTCACATGTTTCAAAACAACCATTTTTCAAGAGTGTTTCCATCAATACCAAAGGAGGATATTGTTGGCAATTGACACTCATCAGGTGACTTCTGGTAATTTCTTATTGATCTAGGGTTGTCATTGATGGCAACTCTTCTTGGAGATTCAATTTGGCAGTTGTGATTTTTATTATCCAAAAGTAAGAGTTAACCGGTAGGCATTTAACTGGTAATTCAGGGCTATCTTAGTAATCTTTTTGTCCAAAAACATTTCTAATGATTGCAGTGAACTTGGTAATTGATTTTGTGTTCTCGGTGAATGAGAAGATCCTTAGGAAGCATGTGATCATACTATTTTGGTTTGGTGCTATGTTTTATTAAATATTGAAGCTGACTTGAAGCTACACGTTACACTTATTGAATCCAACTTGAAGGAGATCATTTTTTATAACACCGGATATATAAGATCGATTTGGCAATTAGTTTTCAGTGTAATACAATTGTGTCGATCCATTTTGGTGCATTTGAGCCCAGTTTCACATCCACATTTGGTTTACAGATAATCCGATAGTTGACTGGGATAGAAACATATTATTTGCACAGCAAGGATAGTTAAAGGTCTAGTGCATAACTAGAACTTATTCATGCATTGTCAGATGCTACTTCAGAGTTCATTTTATTGCATTTCCTCATTGTAATCAAATTGTAAGTCAGTGAGACTTCTCTAAGGTTGTAGCCTTCTGGGTCATTGTAATTGAGTAGTGAGTTCTAGCCAGTGAGCTTAAATGCAAGTGCATTCCCCATCTATGTAATATTTATGTACTCCTGCCCATAATATATGAATATTGTGGGTTCTAGCCCCACTGTGGTTTTTCCCTTTCTAGATTTCCACGTAAAAAAATTGGTGTTGTGGATCTGTGGTTTATTTATTGCTTATTTATGGTATTTTCTCTTATGCATTGTTAACTGGTGGATAAAGAATAAGTTTGTGGATTTTACCTCCGAAAAATCACTAATTTACCCCTCCCTCCTAGTGATCCCTGATTCTAACAATTTGTGTCACTCGTGATCTACTTCCCCTTCACTGATTTATCAATGTCTCTTGCCACTAGACATTGATCAACTTTGTTTTCTATTTAATCTTCTTCCTTCTCTAATTTAGCAGTCACCACCAAAGGGTTATGACTTCCCTCACCTGCATCAACTTCATAAACTAAAGGGTTGTTTGTATCAACCTAAGGGTTGTCCCTCATGTCCTTACCCTCATCATCTCTTCCTGCATTGTCTCCACCTATGTTAGTTGGATCTTCAGTTCCAACTCCTTCCTGCACAACAGTATGAATATCCAGAACAGAAGTGTCATCCCTTCTCTGCTTGGATTCTGAATTAGGATTGTAGTCACATAAATCTTTCCATTTTAATTTAATGAATATTTGTTATTTATTTGACTAAAAATACACTAGCCATCAGTTATTTAAATTAACATTTAATTAGTTCATCTTCAATCATTCTCCTATTAATTAAATAAATTATTCAATTTATTTTAATTCATTCATTAAACCAAATTCACAATTAAATGAATAAATCCTATTTATTCAATTTAATCCCCTTTCCTCTTTTAAACAAATTAAATAAAACATCTATTTAAATCATTAAATCCCCCCCACTTGCATTCTCCTAAAAATACAACTTGCACCTATTTATTGAAATAAATGAATTTTATTTTAATAAAAATCCTATTTTCCCTCACCCACCAAACCCACTTGCAATCCTAACCCCCTTCTAGATTCTTATAACCCCTTCCTAATTAGCCTAATCCATCCCCTAAATATTGTCACATTCCTAAACAACTTGGAGTCACTTCTAAAAGACTCCAAAGTCTTTGAAAAGAATTAATTGCTTTGTGTGTTCAACAATTTAACCTCCAAAGTCTTCCAAACCACTAATGGCTCTTACATGACCATTTATGGTTAAATCCACTTGCACCCATGGTTAGGGACTTTGACCCCTAACTCAACCCTCATGTAACCCATGTGTCTCCTCAAGCATTTATTCCTTTGACCATGGTTATCCTCACTAACTCTTGCACAAGAGTTTATCCATTGGATAAAAGCATTATTCTTTGGATAATGAATTTATTCACTCAACCCAACCTTAACCTTACCTCCCAAGTTAATCCTCGGGTCATGTCAAACATTTAATGCTTCTTCCCTCTCCTCTCAACCTATCTCATGTTGACACTTGTCATCCTGGGATTGGATTGAAATTCCTCACATGGATTGAATACCATTCAATCCCGACCCTTGTTGAGATTACTCAATCTCAACCATCCATTGCTCCATTTTTCCTATAAATAGGGTCCATTTCTTCATAATCCAGATCCTAAAAAATTGTATGCATTTGCATTATACTGAATTTTAGAGAAGAACATTTAGCAGAAATCACTAAAAAACATTATCATTTTGGTCTAAAATTAATCACTCATTTCATAGCATCTAAATTAGTTTGTTCACACTTGCATAGCATCTAGAATAATCATTTGTCAATATTGAAACTCCATAAGGCATCCATAGTGCAAAAAGCTGCTGAGAGATACACTTATTTGGAACTTGGAGAGGAGAGGAACAAGGAAGGAGAAGCTACCAACATGGTAGAGAGCATATGGAAATGTTTAGTTACTTTTTGTAGATTCATTAAGATTTCTATTTGTTTAGTAGTGTCTTTCTTGATATGCTTATTTAGGATAGTATTCAATCTTTGATTTGCTAACACTAATGACTAACTCTTGTCTCTTGTGTTTCCTTGTGTGTGTTTAGCTATCAAAACAAGTTCTTACTAATCCTTCCATTTTGCAGAGCATCAAGGATCATTTGGATGGTTGACTTCATATTGATTATCTAACAATTTTTTTGCCAAAATCTTTTCTTTTTCCTTTGCAACTTCATCGATTTTTTCCAAAAATGATTTTGTTAACTCTATGTTTACTTTTGAACTCACTCTTTGTTGACTGTACTAATTTGTCTATCTCCTCTTTGGAGATAACTACACATAAGTTGACCAATACATACATTTTTAGTTTCTCAGCTTCCTTACTTGTTTTTAGCCTTCTAGTATCCAAAATTTCATACAGACTCTTTGGAATTACAAATGATAACTCTATCAAGGATTTACTATATACATACATATATTAAACTATAGCTTCTAATGACCTCTTCCCATTTTCATCAAAATTTTCATACCACTCGGATAGAGGTTTCAAATTTCCATCCTTAACAACTAAATTAACAATCTATTCAAATGTAATAGGAGGTACAATAGTGTAATTACTTTGAATTTTTCCTCACTTCAATGCCTCATCAAGCTCAGATTTAGGCTTCTTATTGGGCTTTGTTTTGCCAGATGGTTTCTCCTTTGAGATCATAGTGACCTTAGCATCTTAGGCTTTGACCACCTTGACTTGTTCATCTGAATTTGTTTCCTCTTTATCTACACGAGTGAATGTTCTAGCTTGTCCTCTCTTCATTTTTCCCTCACCAGATGGTTTGCCCTGAGGCTTAGGTGAGCTTGTAGGTTTCTGAGCACCTGAGGAGGGTGCAGAGTTCTTAAGATGCTTTGGCTTAGTATAGGAGTTTTTATTTTGGCCTTCTTAGATTTGATCATATCTTCTACCTTCAAGATGTTCTTTTCTCAGGCTCTCTAGACCGCTTCCTTGGAGATCTCCATATTCTCTAGCAACTGCTCCACATCCTTCCTCACTTTCTTCTAAAACTCGGGTTTCTTAAACTAACTATGTAGACTCAAGCTCTTCTCACTGTATGTCCCAAACCTTTCCTAATATTTGTCCATCGGTTTTCTTAATAAGTGTTGAGCATACATGTCAAGAACATGTCCCTTGACCTCATACCCCATAGGCATGATCCATGATGTCCTCGGCTCCATGACTTCCATAAGGCATTGGTTGGTTTCAATGATGAAGCAGATAGAGTATTCATATTTTTCCACAATCTCCTGAGGAATCCTTTCTCTACTCTACATCATACTTTGGAAATTCTTAAAGTATCCCTAAATAATGGCTTTCTATGTTTTTGCATTTCCTATACCTTGAAGTGTTTCCTTTATCTGCACATCCACTAGCCTATCATAGGCCCATTTAACTTTGCCTACTCTTGGAATCTCATTCATAAAAAAGAAGTAGAGACAGATAATCAAAGTGCCAAATTTGAATACATGCCTTTTCTCTTGCTTTGTTTTCTTCAGGATTCTCATAAGCTCACTCTAGAGAATCTCACATAGATCATACAACTTATCTTCTTTCAGAATCTAATAAGAAGCATAGATAGTTGTACTAGATATTGAATTGTCCTTTCTAGACTAATAGACCTTGTATCCTGTCGCCATCGATCCAAATCTGACATCATATTCAATTATATCACTGATTTTCATTGATCTCTTATTTATCAAATTGCAAACCGGTTGCTTCCATCACTATCTGTTTCTTCATATTTTTTATGTTGGGCACCTCACCGGTTGCATTCAAACTTGTCACAGCCTTGATTTTTGTCTTGTTAATCTTATGCGGCTTATCAAGACACATCAATTTTTTCATGTACCCTTCTCAAGTCATATCTAACCCATTCAGGTTTGTCAAAATCAAGGAAATTGACAAACTTCAAGAAACCCTTCTCCTCAAGTGGTTTGAATTCTGGTTTCAAGATTCCCATGTTATCAATCATGTGTTCTGAGTAAAGTTTAAATATGTGTACCCTCCCAAGTTCTTCAATATTGCAATGCACATAAGCCCTAATATCTTCTACATTTAAAACTCCATAAGGGACCAATGCCCCTTTTGGATCATCTTCCATCGACTTTAGGGATACTTCTTGAATTTTGGCCTTGCCCTCTTGGCTACATCTACAACACCAGATGATGCCTTATCAAAAATTTAGGTTCAAACTGAAAATGGGTTCTAACTCAAGGAAATACCTCTTAATCTTCAACTGAATGCAAGATCTCTTCACCAAGTCTATCTTTTTCTTTGAAATCTCTTTAAAATTTTCTTCGTTGCACTCTTTAGCTCTCTCACTTCAAATGAAAAGTGAGAAATGAAAGTCTAAGTTTCTTTTTATCCACCACATACCTAACCTTTAGGTATAATAAATTCTTATAACCCTAACTCTTCCAGATACTCTTCATACACATAGTTCTCTTCTACGGACCTTCAGTTCAGCTCAAATCTTCTAGAAATGCATCAGTGACCATCACACACATCTCTGCAGCTTGTCGGAAATAGATTCATATCCTCAATAGGGAGTTTATAATAATTTCATGAAAAACTTCCCTTAAGGTTGGATGCCTTAGCTTAGTTACCAGATGAGGTTCCAGCACTAGAATCAGGTGTAGACACCTAAAAATGGTCAACGCTTGTGGAGTCATACTTTAACATTTGCGCATTGCCTCATTTTAGGTTTTTTGCATCGCATTAACATTTCTCCTATGATTCGTACTTGGTTTTTATCATTTGCGAGCATCGAGTCATTCTTCTACATTCTTCATTCTGTCTCGCTTTCAAATTTGGTCTTGTCGACAACACTATCCAGTCATGATTTTAATCGATCTTATCCTATTGCATCAATGTGCGTGCTAATTTGTGATCATTTTGGACATCATCAATCCTAATTAGGGTTTTGTCCTCTTATTAATCTTATCATCAATCTTATCATTTTGGACATTGTCAATCCTAATTAGGGTTTTGTCCTCTTATCGATTTGTCATCAATCTTTATCATTTTCAATCTTGTCATTTTGCGATCGATTTGTCATCGGTCGTTGTCATGTTTGATCTTCTCATTTTACGATCGATTTGTCATCAATCGTGGTCATTTTCAATCTTGTCATCTTGCAATCTATTTTATCATCAATCCTTGTCCTCTTGTCAATTTTGTCATTTTGCGATCATTTCGCTATCGATCATTGTCTATCTCAATTATGTCAATTTGGATCAATTTGTCATTGTTCCTCGTCAATTGGCGCATTTATCAATCAAATCATTTATCACATTGGTCCTTTGTTAAATCAAAATCATGATCGACATTAATTATCTTCAATCAAGACCTAATTGTCATCCTCGCATTGCTAATTCACCTTCTAGGGTTTCGTGATTTAGTCATTTAACCTTGTTTATCATTTTCTTCCTTTAGGATTAATAAATTACTTATTTATCCTAAGTCTTCTCATTACAATTAAATGTTCATTTAATTGGCTAATTATTCCTCTTTGTGAATTAATTAATAAATGAAAAATTATTAATTAATTTACCTAATACCTAATTTCTAATTTTCATCAATTTCAATTTTCTTAATTTTCTAATTTCCTAATTTCAAATTCCTCCTATTTCTCTCCTAAATTCATGGAAATGACATAGAAATTTGTCATAATTTGTCATAATTGACAATCAATCAATTCTTGACATAGAAATTTGTCATAAATTGTCATAAATTCTTGACATAGAATTTGTCATAAATTGTCATAAATCCTTGCATAGCAATTTGTCATAGACATGTCATAATTTTGCTATTCTTGATTTGAATTTCCATTCGAATCACTATCATGCTAATTTGTTCATCTCTCCAATTCTTCTATAAATTGGATGATCTTCATCAATCAAGGCTAATTGGTAATTGGTAATTGGTAATTGGTAATTGATAATCAAGCTATCAAATCTAAGCTTCTAGTACTCTTGATCAAGAATCCCGTCTACTTGCTTTCAATTGTGTGTGCACTTGTAGGTGAGATCCACAACTATTTGGAGAGGAAAGAAGAACAATGGAGCCGCATGGAAGGAGCATTCAAATCGTCATCTGGTTTGCATAATCATTAGTTTTGTATGCTTTATTTTCATATCTCTATTGAATGTGTCTTAGGATAGATTCATTGCAATGAATGCACTTGTGATTTTTGATTATGTTTATCTTTGTTTTGTGATGATTTCCTATTTCCTACGCTACATTAATTGGTGAACCCGACGTTCATCAATTTTCATCAATTTCAAATTCTTATTGGCAAGATTCACCCAACATCTGCAAATGGACACAAGTTCATTATTAGAGCTACAGAATATTTTACCAAATGGATCAAGGCTATCCCCATGACTTATATCACTAGTGTCCAAATTTCAAAATTCTTGCTGAACTATATCATATGCAGATATGGGGTACCCCTTGCCATAGTCACAGATAATGGTCGACCTTTTAAGAATAAAGATGCCAAAGAACTCTGTGACAAGTTTCATATTCAACATCATTTTTCCAGTCCGTATTATCCACAAGGTAATGGGCAAGCTGAAGCATCAAATAAAACCATTATCAAGATCCTGAAGAAAGTTGTCAATGATGCTGGTCGAGATTGGCATGTACAGTTAAATCCAGCACTATGGGCCTATCGCACTTCTATCCGCACAACTACTGGTGCAACACCTTATTCCTTGGTGTATGGTGCGGAAGCCATTTTACCTTTGGAAGTCGAGATTCCTTCCTTGCGGGTTTCCTTGCAACACCTGATTGATGATGAGACACACAGAGTCTCTCGGTTGCATCAGCTTGAGATGTTAGATGAAAAGCGTCAGACAGTTCTGACACATTTGCAAGCATATCAAAACCATCTCCATCGCTCTTATAATAAGAAAGTCAAAGGGCGACACTTCGAAGTGGGAGACCTGGTTTTAAAAGCAAACCCCAAGAATGCACAGTCTACTGACATCATCAAGGGCAAGTTTGAACCTAATTGGGTTGGTCCTTTCATAGTAACTGCAGCATATGGCTCGGGGGCATATCAGCTTGCTACCCCGGAAGGTGAACCTCTGTCTGATCCTATCAATAGCATGCATCTTCGCAAGTACTGGGCATAATTCTCTATCGGTACTTATTCAAATATGATCTTGAAAAAATACAAAAAAATGAAAAAATGAAAAATACAAAAAAATGAAAAAATGAAAAATACAAAAAAATGAAAAAAGAGAAAAAAGAAACAAGAGCAAAAAAAGTAAAGAGAAAAAAAAAAATGATTCGCCCTCTAGTGAAAACCTGGCAAACAAGCGCTTTGGGCAAGTACCATGGTGAAAACCTGGCAATCACGCACCATGAGTAATGAGATTGTTGCTTCGTCATCTATCATGACTTCTAGCTATGTTTTTTTTTTTTCTCGGCTGGTTTATCATGCCTATTTTTGTCTTGACCCAATGTTCAGTTCCAGGCCTATTATTGGTCAACATCACTGTCTTGCCTACTCTAGTTTCTTGTCCATATGTTTTGGTCCCAGGTCTATGTGTCTTTCAGCTGTGCATTGGGTGCCTTCCCCTTGTCATGATCAATCACTGGAAATTTTGAATCCAATAATGTCCTGAAATAATCCTAAAAATTGAAAAATGTCCTGAAAAAATCTTTTAAAAAATTGAAAAATGTCCTGAAATACTCCTAAAAATTGAAAAACGTCCTGAACAAATCTCAAAAAACATTTTAAAAAGTCCTGAAAAAATCTTCAAGCAAAAAAAAATCGAATAAAGTCTTGAAAAAAAGTATCTAAAAACTGAAAAAATGAAAATCCCTTAAAATCATAAAAAGTCCTAAAAAAATGAACACAAAAACATTTCAAAACATTAAAATCCAAAAAAACATGCATTTTGTCAATCAAGGATCTCTTTTTGTGAATAAGATAGATTCCTGAGCATCCATCCAACAACTCGCAATTCAATGTTGTGCTTTAATGAAATCACGCTTAAACAGATGAACTTTTTATTCAAACCAAACATTCAAACTGATCCAAATTGTCATATCAATCGAACGTTACCATCAAAATCATTTGTCCTTGGCTCTACTATCATGGGTCTTATACAGGGTGTGGTATACTCGAAACCAGACTGTGTCCTGTCTTAGACAGGGTACTGCATGTCCTGAAACCAGACAACATGATCGTCCTATCAGCGCTTTCAACTTTTGACAATGAAGATCAAGATGTTTGTTTGATTTGTTGGAATTTGTGCATCTTATCTCTTTACTAATTTATCTTTGGCTTCGATCATGTTCCTATGTTGCTTGATGATGTCACTAAGTGATTTAGAGTGACCGGGATGGTTCATGATCCTTTTCTTTTTTGATTGTGAGTGTTGCTTGTCTATGATGTGTCTATCTTTTGCAAAAAGGGTTGCATTTCAGCTCTGGCCTTCAATGCCATGATGCTACGCATCCATTTTGCTACATAAAAATAAAGGTTCTCACCTACAAAGTGCATTACTGAAAGCAAGTTTTCTTCATCTTTAACTGTCTTCTGTCTCATTTTCTTCTTACTAACATTTCTTCCGTCAGTTCGGATAGTCAGTTCGGTCTAGTGCTCCGATTTCCCCACACACATATACTACATCCTACATCCATTTTGTTAGTACATTTGCATTACATTAAGCATCATATCAAGCATTTTATCCATTTCATACTATCAAGGCATCAAAAACACATAAACAAAAACATATCCATACATGTTCCACAATGGTACATCAACAGTGCATAAGTCATCCATACATGGAAAATAACATATGTCACAAGTCATTTGCATCTCATCATATCGATGCATATCATATCATATATCCACATAATATCGGAGTACAAAATTGGATTGTCTGTCCTCAATATGGCGCGCAGGCTGACTACAAAATGTCAAACTACATAATGTCCACTGTCTGTCATAAGGAGCACGTGCCTCTATCACTGGGTGCTCCCTCTATCCTCCTCATCCCTGCCATGTCTCACGGATGATGTCCCTCCTGGTCCTGGCTGTGGTTGTCTCATAGGTCCACTCACCCCCATGTTGCTCAATGACCTCCAAGAGCGTGACCTGCTCTCTGTCCTCGATCGTGCCCGATATGACGGTGCTCTCTGCTCCGGTGGAACTACACTCTCATATAGTGTCCTCCAATATAGTCTCTCCTCTCTGATCTCTACCAGCATCTGTGCCATCTCCCGTGCACTGGCATCCCTAATCGACCCAATGAACTCAGTGACTCTCTGTCCCTCTCGTTGTGCCTGAGCCATCGCTGCATCTCGAGCCGTTGTGAGTCTAGCTATCTCCACTCTGAACTTCTCATGCTCTCTCTCTAAAGTCTCAATGTGATCCTGCTGACTTGCTATGGTAGCCCTGAATATCTCCATCTCCCCTATCCTAGCTGTCTCTGGCTCTATGGGTATGTCCTGTAATGCCTCATGCTTGCCTGAATCTGGCTCATCCTCCTGCTCCTCATCCCCGCCATCCTCATCTCTATCCTCATCCCCTCCATCATCCTCATCCTCCTCATCCTCATCATCTCCCTCCTCTCCTGTGAGTGGGAAGTCTTTCTGTCGCCTCGATACTGGAATGTCTGGATCTGTCAATGGCACTGGCCGTCATCGTGCAAACCATCTATCATACTCATCTGTCATCCCAGCATCCACCACATCTGACCTCCAATCCCACTGTCTCTACTGTAGCTATGAGACGTCAACATATGCTATGTGTGGCTGAATCATACTCCCCCACTGACTTGTCTCTCTATGAGATCGGGCAAAGCATGCAGTCCTCCTAGGTACATCCTGCCTCTCTCCAAACTGTCGTCTGACTCTCTCCGGCAGATACATCTCAATCACTCTCTGCCGATTCACCGGTCGCCCAATCAGGTACCTCTCCTATCTACAATAGGGTAGCTCATCACTATCATCTGACCATCCCAGACAATCACGATATGGCCTCCATATGAACTCTCTCAATCTGTCTAGCTCATGTCGCCAGTATAATATCTATCCAAATGGACCCTGTCTCAGTGCTCCACCATAGCAATACACATATGGTCGGTGTGGTACAACCTGTCTCTCTGTAATCGGTCGACATATGGCTATGTGCTCAAATGCCCATACCTGAAGCAGTGTAACTCCACAGCTCAATGTCTGCACTCCCTAATATGCTATCAGATGCAGCTGAAAATACAACATAGCCAGTACACATGGTCCCCATGCATACACCGTCCCCTCTGTCGCCATCCACTCTAGCACTCTTCCCCATCCAATAGGGAATCCATGTCCTCGTCTGTCTCCTGCCAGTAGACATGCTAGCACCACGGCTATCACCACGTATCGTCGATCATACTCTGATGCCATAGTCTCCCAGCCAATCTCCCTCTCGACGATATCCAACTCATCTGCATTGCACTCAAACAATCTGCACAATGCCTCTCTCCCTGTCATTGGGTCATACTCTATCATCTCTCCATGTATCAAAATGCGGAGGATACACCATACATCCTCTAGTGTCACCGTCGCCTCTCTGGTCGCCAGATGGAATGAGGAGGTCTCTGAATGCCATCGCTCTGCCAATGCGGTAAGCAGTCCTATGTTTGCCCTAATCTCGGGCATGAATGTGACATAGTATATCCCCAATCCTGCTAAGGTATCTCTCTCTGTGCTCCTGATTCTATGTCGTAGCATGAAGCAATCCGGTCGGTTCTCCCATGTGATCAACGGATACTGTCGACTCTGCATCACAATTGGGGAAAATTTTGTCAGTTTTAGGGTTTGCTCCTAAGGGTTGCATTTCCTCATTTTCATGTCTAATCAGGGTGTTTTTCATCTCATTTGACCCATCCTATCCTTGTCCCCCCTTTCCAGAGCATTTGCATGCCATTTTAACCAAAATTAGGGTTTCCAATGCACAGTTGCGCTTGTGTCCAGGAACCTGCGCCTGTGTTAGGTAACCTGCGCCTGTGTCTCCCTACACAAGCGCAGAATACCCTACACAAGTGCAGGATTTGCCCTACACAAGCACAGAAGTCAGTTTCTGCATCCCCTGTGGGCTCCGCAATGTCCCACAAGCAATCAAAAGTCATGAAATTGAAAACATGGGTTTTTGAGATCCATACCGCGGCTCCTACGTCGTCCGGTCATCTGAATGTGCGTACATGTTCTCCAAGGTGATCTGCCATTGGAATGTTCACCATCTCTCTGCAAGTGTCCTTGTCCAGAGCAACAAATCCTCCTCTTTAGCTAGTGCAAATGAGCAATTTTCTACCTCTCGGTCTCATTTATAGCTCTTTGTCATTGCATAGATGGACGTGCATCTTCTCCATCTTATGTTGGTCACGGTATTTTGCATCTTCAAGTGCTTGTCCTTCATGCATCCGATCTCTGATTGTCAGTCCGTTCGATCCTATCATTTTTATCGATCAATTGGCCTCTTTTCTGCATGTTTTCGGCCAATTCCTCGAGGGGGCATGCATATATCATTATTATTGTCTGGGGAATTTTCATATGTCATTGTCAGTGTCCGGGGCATTTTCATTACTATTCTTTGAAACAATGCTTAAAATCGCATTGTCTCAAAGAGGGGCAAAATGTAGACACCTAAAAATGGTCAACGCTTGCGGAGTCATACTTTAACATTTGCGCATTGCCTCATTTTAGGTTTTTTCCGTCGCATTAACATTTCTCCTATGATTTGTACTTGGTTTTTATCATTTGTGAGCATCGAGTCATTCTTCTACATTCTTCATTCTGTCTCGCTTTCAAATTTGGTCTTGTCGACAACACTATCCAGTCATGATTTTAATCAATCTTATCCTATTGCATCAATGTGCGTGCTAATTTGTTATCATTTTGGACATCATCAATCCTAATTAGGGTTTTGTCCTCTTATTAATCTTATCATCAATCTTATCATTTTGGACATCGTCAATCCTAATTAGGGTTTTGTCCTCTTATCGATTTGTCATCAATCTTTATCATTTTCAATCTTGTCATTTTGCGATCGATTTGTCATCGGTTGTTGTCATGTTTGATCTTGTCATTTTGTGATTGATTTGTCATCAATCGTGGTCATTTTCAATCTTGTCATCTTGCAATCTATGTTATCATCAATCCTTGTCCTCTTGTCAATTTTGTCATTTTGCGATCATTTCGCTATCGATCATTGTCTGTCTCAATTATGTCAATTTGGATTAATTTGTCATTGTTCCTCGTCAATTGGTGCATTTATCAATCAAATCATTTATCACATTGGTCCTTTGTTAAATCAAAATCATGATCGACATTAATTATCTTTAATTAAGACCTAATTGTCATCCTCGCATTGCTAATTCACCTTCTAGGGTTTCATGATTTAGTCATTTAACCTTGTTTATCATTTTCTTCCTTTAGGATTAATAAATTACTTATTTATCCTAAGTCTTCTCATTACAATTAAATGTTCATTTAATTGGCTAATTATTCCTCTTTGTGAATTAATTAATAAATGACAAATTATTAATTAATTTACCTAATACCTAATTTCTAATTTTCATCAATTTCAATTTTCTTAATTTTCTAATTTCCTAATTTCAAATTCCTCCTATTTCTCTCCTAAATTCATGGAAATGACATAGAAATTTGTCATAATTTGTCATAATTGACAATCAATCAATTCTTGACATAGAAATTTGTCATAAATTGTCATAAATTCTTGACATAGAATTTGTCATAAATTGTCATAAATCCTTGCATAGCAATTTGTCATAGACATGTCATAATTTTGCTATTCTTGATTTGAATTTCCATTCGAATCACTATCATGCTAATTTGTTCATCTCTCCAATTCTTCTATAAATTGGATGATCTTCATCAATCAAGGCTAATTGGTAATTGGTAATTGGTAATTGATAATCAGGCTATCAAATCTAAGCTTCTAGTACTCTTGATCAAGATCCCGTCTACTTGCTTTCAATTGTGTGTGCACTTGTAGGTGAGATCCACAACTATTTGGAGAGGAAAGAAGAACAATGGAGCCACATGAAAGGAGCATTCAAATCATCATCTGGTTTGCATAATCATTAGTTTTGTATGCTTTATTTTCATATCTCTATTGAATGTGTCTTAGGATAGATTCATTGCAATGAATGCACTTGTGATTGTTGATTATGTTTATCTTTGTTTTGTGATGATTTCCTATTTCCTACGCTACATCAGGTACAGACCCACTTCCTGGATCATTATCGCTCTTCTTCACCCAAGTATTCTTCATATGCTCTTTGATCTCTTCAATTTTTTCTTTTCCTTTCTCATGTAGCTTCACATTCTTGTTTTTGTCTTTCAAACCTCCCCTGTTAACATTTCTTCTTCTGCAATACTTAGTAATGTGACCGGATTTGTTCCAAGCATAGAAAAAAAAATTGTTCCTCTAATTTATCTTTGATCTGCATTGATTAGAAATATGTCCAAACATACCACATGCATAACATCTGACATTTCTTCTATTCTAAAATTTGTTTATCATACTTCTGCATACATTTTCCTTATGAGCATACGTATTGCATTTGAAACATTCACTAGTAAAAGATGGACCATTATTGTTCATCCTATTTATGCATTGACTATCCATATGACCAACTTTATTGAAAACAAAATAGTTACCATTAAATTTTTGAGCATTAGGTTGCCTTACTAGAGGATTTCTTGAATTATTCTTCTGCTATGTCAATTTGGATCTTTCACCTTTCTCATATCCGAGACCTTGAGTATCATTTGGATTCTTCTGACTGACAAGAATCTCATCAAGCTTGGTTGAGCTAACTCAAAACTTCTCTTTGTATTCATTTGTAGCTTCAAGATCAACCTTAAGAACTAGGATCTACTTTCCAAGATCTTCTTCATGATCTCTAGCATCTTGTAGATCACTTATCAACTATCCATTCTCATTCTCAAGTCTGCAACATTATTTAGATTTTTCTTTCAATGACTGAGCAAGATTTTCCTCATTCTTCTTCCTCTCTTGAATCTCCTTTGTCAATCTCATCACAATGGCTTCCATCTCATTCTTCTGGACAATATTAGCTCTACCAATTTTCTCACATTCTTCTTTCTTCTCTTTCAGGGCTTCTTCATCAATGCTTTGATTTTCTTTTTCCTTCATCTTGTCAACAAGTTCCTTTCTCTTATCCCTTCATTTGTTCAATTGATCTTTCAATGTATTCCTCAGCATCCTTGATTTTCTTTTACTTTCCAGATCTTAGCTTTTGCATGGTCAATATATTCAAGAGAAAAAACCAACTTCTTTCTAAGCCTACCAAAATCTATGGATTTTCTTTCTCAGATCTTCCTCAAACTATTAGGCTTCCTCTAAGAAACTAGGATCAGATACCAATTATTGGAATCAAGGAACACTACGAGGGGGCTTGAATTAGTATTCTGAAATTTTAATCCTCTTAAACTTTCCTTTAATCCAAATGAACAAGAGAGAGAAGCATAAGAAAAACACACACAAAAATACCACCATAACATGAATTTTGTATGTGGAAAACTCAATCAAAGGAAAAACCATGGTGGGAATCCTACCCACGGTAAGGTAATACTTTGTTAGAAGTATGTGAGAAGTTTACATAGGAATGCACATACATTCAGACACAATGCCTAGAGCTCACTACTCAAATACAATAAGGGCTACAACCCCGGAAGGATCACTTCCTTATAAAAGAGTTACAAAGGAAATATACATGAAGATGAACTACAAAATAGCATATGAAAATGCTTGGGATAGTTTCATTTTAAGCACAAAGTACAACTATCTCAGTGCTCTATTTTGTTGATCTGCATCAATCCAAAGCAAAAATCCTTCAATGGCACACATGAAATAGCACACAATTGCACATACAAACAACTCGCATACTTTCTGATATGAAAAATGAACTTACCAAACTCTTATATATATATATATATATCCGCAACATGAATTAAGATTAATTTCATGTCAGCCCAAAAACTGCAATATGAAACGTGTTTCCCAAGTCGGCTCAATCAATCCAAAAACAACTTAGTAGACCAAAACAAAATGTCCACATGCTTCCCACATGTTGACTCATTGACCTTGAGCACATAAATACTCACCAAAATTGATCTGCAAGATCTGTACATAGAATCTTCACATGCTACTGCTAATGAACATTGTTCTTGCCAAAAACATGATTACCAGATCTTCTAACTTGCACAAAACTTAACATCGGAGGCCATAAACCTAGAATAAGGTAAATTTAATATCCACAATACATCTATCAAATCCGTGAAGAAAAATACTCAACCAAAATAAATTTATACCCAAATTATTCTCACTCTATCAACCACTGTGTTTCACTTTCTAGACTTAAGCAAAATTAGACTTCAAACTTGTGGTAGGATGAATCCATACAGTCGGGATGAAATCTCTGAGCTGGGTTGCCATCAATGAAAACTCCCAAACACTTATCTCTTCTATTATGGTGTCTCTTTCCAACACAAACAACCCCACCATATATTATAAAAAGAAAAAATAGTCGTACTCAATTGCACTATTGATTTCATTATCATTTTGCATGTTAAGAACAAAACTTTCATAAGGATCTTGTTGCATGTTAATCAAGAAGCCTTAAGATGTGTCAAAAGAAAAGTGCTCATATGATAGCTCATTCTATATTAGCATCATATTATATGTAGAAGAGTTCCAACCTGATCTTACAAATCCTGATGCTTCATTTCCCACTTCCACGTCTGCCAAGTTGACTAAGCTTTGATCATCATTATTTGTATCCCATGTGAGCCTTTCTATTTCAGATTCATAGACATAATCTGGCTCAATTCTATAAGTATGATCAAAGTCCATATAAAAATCCTCCAATACTTGTAATATCATATCTAGAAATGAGTCTTCTACATCATGACAACTGCAGTAATCTTTTACATAGTCCAAGCTAGCTAGGTGGATATCCACATATAGCTTAGCTCCTACACTCTTCACTGCATCAATATCTTCTAACTGTTCACCTTCTATCATTTTCATGCTGGGAAAACCATCTAAATTAATCAAAAGGATCATACCCTACATAATTAAATTCATTCATATCTAAGGTTCCATCATCTCAAAATCTATCACAACCATTGAAACTTTAAATAGATATTGACATTAATTCTTGATCAATATTATCAATGCATATAGTTGATTCAACTAAAAGTGAATAGGAACTATCATACTGTTGTCGCTGATTTCAACTAACTTGAATCGTGAAACAACCCCTACGAAACTTGTCTATTTCATAGCCCGCATTCCTCCAAGGTTAGTTGACTTACCTCATAAGTTGTGTTGTTTTGCATATTTAATTTACATCATTTTCTATTTTCATGTCTTATCCTTTGTTTTATCCCTTAATTGTACTTCAGGATTTAAAATCCGAAATGCAGTTATTTTTTAGAGTTTTCCTACATATAGGGTTTTAAAACCCGAAGTGCATTTTTGTTTGCACGTAGTGAAAGTTAGGGTTTAAAACCCAAACAATAGATTCTCTATCACATCAAGTTTTAAAACTTTATGTGCAATTGTGTCTTACCCCATTGACATGGTGGGTTTTAAAACTCGACATGTCACTGGGATGACAGGTCAGGTTTTAAAACCCGTCCTGTCAGTTTTTTTCTTGCACATCTACAAGTCAGTTTTTTAAACTTGACCTATAATCCTGACCTATATATATGCAAATTGGGTTTTAAAACCCAACCTACTAGTATGACCCACTCTTGGTGCAGACCAGGTTTTAAAACCCAATCTATTAATTTTGATCCCTTTGTTGTTTAAGGGTCATTTTGTCTTTCAAACATTGTTCTAAGTCTTTGAAGCTGCCAATCTAATGATGAGCAAAATATTCTACCCCTTAATACTATTTTACATGAATTCGCTTCAATTAAAAGTCAGCTAGTGGATGATGAGTTCTCTTTAGCCTCATTTGATAAGTTGATCTAAATTCAAGCCAACTTGGATGAGCTTGCACCATGTTAAAGAAGGCCAAGAAAGAGTATGTGAACATCAAAGACTCTATTTCTCTTGTTCACACAATTGCCAACTCAACATTGACCCCAGATAAGTTTGAAATGCAGGCTACACTAGCTAAATTTGAAGAATTCCAGAAGACAAATGATGAGGAAAATGACAAATAAAGTGTCCTCTTCACACTAGTTAGTTTAGGTTCATGTAATTGTATTTTCCTTTACTGCAAATTTTAATGTAGATGCATTTTCATCTTATGCACAAGTTATGGATATTTTGGACTTTGTATTTGAATAAATCAATTGTGCCCACATTTTTCTCAAGTCCTTGTCTATAAAAGAAGAAGCCTCATTTGTAATATTTTATCTTTTGCAAGCTAAACAAAACTTTTCCAAATTTTTGTCCCAAGTGAAACTTTGCATTCTCTTGTCTTGAAAATAATCAAGTGAATAAAGAAAGCAATTTTATGTTGCAAACTTTATGTTGGGCAAGGATTATGGCTTATGAGTAGATGTTCTTATGTCATTTGCTTATATGTGCTTCTAGTTTACTTGATGGTATTTGTATGCATTGTGTAAGTGAAATACTTTTCTAAGTGTGGATGTAAACTTTGTGTTATATTTCATATTTAGAGATTTATTGTAGTACACTAATCACGTGGGAGACTCTGAGCTACTGCTGGTTACTTTTCAAGGTTGTAAAAGTTTATCTTGAAGACTTTGAACTGCAATATATCTTTAGTTATTAAGTTAGGAAAAGTATCTTTGTTTACACAAGAATTTGTGCTTACATTAATATATATTGAAGTAAATTGTTGTATACAAGTTTGGCTAGTTATTGTAAGAAAATTATATAAATTGTATCAAGTTAAGGGATTAATGTTAATTCTCAAAAAAGAGGATTATACACCCTAAGCTTACCCCCAAGATCTAAATTTTAGTTGTTGAAGTGTCAAGTTTTATCAAGGAACCTCCCCTTGATGAGAGGAGAGACTTTGTCTCATCATAGTTGTGTGTGAAATATATATTTTGTCTCCAGTATGTTGGTGACAAAATATTCATCCAATAGTTTTTTGGTGACTCTTCTTGGGATTCGAATGTGCAACCAGTGTAATTCTTGTGGGTTGCAGTGTTAGAATTTCCATTGTAATATCTTTATTGTTAATTTTCTCAAAGTACTAATATGGTAGACCCAAGTTATACTCATGGGCAAAGAGTAGAAGGAATTGTTGATCCTAACTTTAATTTTTTGTAGTAGCATAATTTTTCTTTCTTGCCTTCAAGAAAAGGATCTCCTTTGCAACGTACAAGGAGTTTTCCTCCACTGCACAAAGGTCTCTTATTCCAAGTGAGGCATCAAGTTTGTAAGTTGCGGTTATCCCAATCATAAGACATTTTATAATTCCCCCATACAATCCACAAAGGATGGTTGACCAAGGTCCTTGGGGTACTACGTTTGGTCCATTGAACCTTATGTTGCCTTTACATGAACTTCCACGAGGTTCAAGAAAGAATTTTCCTAACTTTTTGGGTGATGGTTCTCAACATCCTGATGAACACATTGTTGCATTTTATATTGCATGTGGTGTTCTCGATGTTGACAATGAAGATGTTTCTATAAGATTATTCATTGAAACCTTGCAAGGTGTAGTTGCTGATTGGTTTTATCTTCCTAATGGTTCTAACACAAATTGGGCTACCCTCAAAATAAGATTTGAGGCAAGATTCAAACCCACAGAAGATGAGCAAGTGCTTTTAGCGCAATTGACTCAAATGAAGATGAAACCACAAGAGTCCATGTGAAAATTTGTAGCTAAATTCAACAAGTTGCACAATTGCATTTTGACTACTTCACAACCTACTCCTAGAAACTTAAAATGTTTGT
Source organism: Cryptomeria japonica (assembly GCF_030272615.1). Classification (NCBI taxonomy): domain Eukaryota; kingdom Viridiplantae; phylum Streptophyta; class Pinopsida; order Cupressales; family Cupressaceae; genus Cryptomeria; species Cryptomeria japonica. The sequence goes on along the minus strand of NC_081412.1, from coordinate 141,232,951 downwards.
TTATAAATGGACAATTGTCAAAGGTGAGTTTTCTTTTGTGTAGAAATTCTCCTATAGATGTGGCTTTGTTGTCCTTGATTTCAGCACGGCTAAAATCATGAGGCAACCCTATGAAACTAGTCCATTTCGTACCTCACATCCTCCGAGAGAGCTTGAATGACTTCGTCGGTTAGATCCTTTGGCTTTTCAACTTTTGTTTTTATTGTTTTTAAGTTCTTTTATTTTTGCAATTTTGACTGCAGGTCGAACTTTATAGTCTGACCTAGAGGGTTCTCTCTTTTTGAAGGAATTGCACATTCGACTTTAAAGTCTGATGTGCATAGTTTTGGTTTTTCTCCTACAGATCGGACTTTAAAGTCTGACTTGCAGGTAGTCCTTCTCCTGCAGATCGGACTTTAAAGTCAGACCTGCAGGGTCTTTTCCCCTGCACATTGGACTTTAAAGTTCGATGTGCAGATTGATTTTGTAGTAGCATGCATGTCGGACTTTAAAGTGATTTAATCCTAGCGCGCTTAACCATTAATGAGGGCATTAATGGTTATTTTAGGGGTTATTTATTAGAATTTAGGTTTTAATTCTTCATTTCTTTTGGTGATCTTTTCTCTATGCGTGCCCTCCTGCTCCTTTCTCATGATTTCTTCCCCAAATCTCCTCACAAAGTCATTAGATTTTCTTCCATCAGGCTGATTGAGGTAGGGTTTTCTTTCCTTTTCAAGTTTTTGTGTTAGTTCTTTCCTGTCATTTTTCATTTTCACTTTTTTCCCTTTCCTTCAAGGTCGAAGGCACATCAGACTTTAATGTCCGATTGCCCTTTGATCTTTTAGTCCATCTTATCCTTCGCTTGCATGTCAAGTTTCAAATCTCAACATGTAGGCTAACGAACTAAGATGACTCCCACATATCCAACTTTAAAGTCTGATATGCGGGAGATACCCTCTTGCTAACAAGTCGGGTTTTAAAAACTGACGTGTTAGCAGGAGGGTTAAACCTCACATATCAAGCTTTAAAGTTCGATATGTGAGATGAGTTTGTCTGACTAACATGTCGGGTTTTAAGATTGACTTTGCAGTAGCATGCATATCGGACTTTAAAGTCTGACTTGCAAGTGATTTAATCCTACATGTCGGAGTTTAAAGTCCGACATGCATGGCATGCTTAACCATTAATGAGGGAATTAATGGTTATTTTAGGGGTTATTTATTAGAATTTAGGTTTTAATTCTTCATTTCTTTTGGCGATCTTTTCTCCATGCATGCCCTCCTACTCCTTTCTTGCGATTTCATCCCCAAAGCTCCTTGCAAATTCATCAGATTTTCTTCCATCAGGCTGATTGAGGTAGGCTTTTCTTTCCTTTTTGGTTTTTGTGTTAATCCTTTCATGTCATTTTTAATTTTAATTTTTTTCCCTTTCCTTCAAGGTTGAAGGCACATCAGACTTTAATGTCCAATTTCCCTTTGATCTTTTAGTCCATCTTATCCTCCTCCTGCATGTTGGGTTTCAAATCTTGACATGCGGGCTAATGAACTGAGATGACTCCCACATATCAGACTTTAAAGTCTAATATGCGGGAGATACCCTCTTGCTAACAAGTCGGGTTTTAAAACCTGACGTGTTAGTGGGAGGGTTAAACCTCACATATCAGGCTTTAAAGTTCGATATGTGAGATGAGTTTGTCTGACTGACATGTCAATCAGTTGTCCTTCCCCTACACATCAGATTTTAAATTCCGATGTGCTTGTCTTTTGAAAGTTTTTTCACTTGCACATCAAACTTTAAAGTCCGATGTGCTAATGACTTTTTTCCAACCTACACATCGAACTTTAAAGTCCGATGTGCCGATGGTTGTTCCCCAATCTCCACATCAGACTTTAAAGTCCGATGTGCAGGTTGGAAATATGTTTTACCTTTGCACATCAAACTTAAAGTCCCATGTTCAAATTTTTACTCCTAAAGTGCAAGTCGGACTTTTTTCACTGACCTGCCAGTTTTTACCAATTTTGTTCCCAAGCCTGTTCTAACTTCGAATTTTTGATCCAGTTGATAAAATTTGGTTTTATGATGATGATGATTGTTGAAGAAGCTAATCCTTGGTATTGAATGTAGTAATTTGTAAATGTTAAGACCTCCTCATGATAAATCAGAGCCTTCTTCTAGTCAATTGGAATCCTCACCAGGCAATTCATCAGGAAAGAAAATGAAGTACAAGTATGATAAATACTTGAATATGTACCCAGAAAGCTCAGTAGATTCCAACATCAAAGAGATTAGGGATACAAAGATTGGTCATGTTAATATGCAGGAGTTTATTAATCAAGTTGAGAAAGCTCCTTCTCGCCTAACAAACTTGATCAGATATGAGTTGCACAAATATTCTTCTTTTCTCATCATAGCTTGTGATCTAGACTTTGTACTTGCAATGGAAGATCATTTCGATCCAAATACAAGATAGGTTAAGGATGCTGATCAAAATGTGGTTATGACATTGGACAACATTTTCTTTAATAGTGTATCCAAGGCTTCTTTAGTTGAGGAAGTGGCCAATATTTCTCAAGAAAGTGCTCAGGAGTATTATGAGAAAAATGAGGTAAAATGCAAGAAAGTAATTAATATAGTTTACCTCTCTACTGCTAGAAACTCTACTACTTCCAGATGGCCTAATTATTTCCATAGAATTGACTTCAATGAGGAATACAATGATATGGTCACCATGTTGGCATGGGTGAAAGGTTTGAAAGACTCTCATTATTTCCAAAACTTGATGTGCTATTACATGAATATAATCAAGAAAGGAGCTGCTAGGATTGATTGGGGTGAGCAGATCAATGATGCACTCTGCTCACAATTGAAGGAGGTTAAGGTGACATTGAAATTATATATGACCTCATACTTGGTATATGTAGCTGCTTCAATGAGGCAATAACTAGGTTTATCTACAAAAGGTGACAGGAGGTTAGTGCCTGTCTGGAATTATTATGATCAACTCACGATCCATAATCAAGGGAACCATTTCAAAAGAGTTAATGATGTTTTTTTATTGTATGGAAGTGCATGTTTGACAAAGATTTGTAGAAGAAAAGGCTCTCAAAGGTGGCATATAATAGTGTTTCTCATTTTGGATGTGTTTTTCTTCAGTTCCCAACATTCACTTACATCCAGATAGGATGTTTCACAAGAGAACCTTTCATTCTACCAAGATATCCGTCTGACAAGATTGTAATCATGGAGTTGTGTTGGCAATTGATTTTTATGCATGAAAAGCAATCACAATCACATAAGATGGGATTGAAGTTCCTATAATCTATTGGTCGATATTCAGTTTTAACTAATCCCAAGGCCAAGAACATGGAAGAAGAGATGCAATGGAATACTATGAGGAGGTTCAAAGCACGAAATAATTTTGATTTTTGTTGCATGAAGAATAAGCTCAAAAGAAACTACACCCATGTTTTTAGGTTTGAAGATGTATGGGTGGATTGCCAAGATGAAGAAGACATAAGAAGAATGGATTTTAGTTGTCTTACCCTAGAGCAGATTGAAAATATGGATCTAGCAAAAATCCCAATGACCATGGAGGATATCGATGACATAGTAGACCTAGTCTATTATGAAAAGAAGATTGTTGATTCACCACTCCCACTAGTGCAATGGTCAAAGAAGGAGAGTAAGTCCATTACTCAAAGAATTCCCCCATTTTGGCAAATACCAATGCATGGTTGTTGAAGAAGAATCTTAGAATGAAACAGCTTCCTGCTAGTTCTAGAGATGATGACAATAGTGATGGTCAAATTGGTAAGATAGCTATGGCTGAAATAAGGACCAAGAGAAAAGTAGATCAGCAAGCACCATCCTCAACTCTTGTAACCCAATCTAAGGGAAAAGGACCCAAAATTAAATTCACAGTTAAGGGGTCTAAACAAGGTGAGTCATCTTTAACAATGTAGGAGACAACCACAAAAGAGTCAGAGCAACAGTCTACTAAAGAGACTAAGAAAGAAAAGGAGCCGGAAGAAGGTGAAATTCCTCATCAAGAGGAAGCATAGGTTGAAGAGCCAACACATCATGGTGAGATTAATGCCCCTACCACCACACAAGCTCCAACCCATCCAGAAATTATTATTCATTCTATTGAAACTAACTCAGATCAAGAGGATGAGGGATTTGATGATGAGGAGTTAGATATGGACATGACACAGTCAGAAGCTGCTCAACAGTTTTTCACATTATCCAATTTTTCTAGTTTGGATGATATTCCTTCAACCACCATTGAATCTTCAATGTTGGATTTTCCTGAAACCATGGAGCAAGCATTTGTTGAACAACAAATGATGACTTTACCTTCTATAATGGTTATAACAGAGGTTCCACCTCTGGTAAGTACTGAAATTATCTCCACTACATCTTCCACTCTCCCATCTGTGGCTGTAACTGAAAAGGTGTCAGTAGCAACTATTGTTACTACATCAGCTGGCATGTCACTAGATACTTCTGCTTTGATACCAATAACAACATCCACAACCACTGCAAGTTCAATCTAGTTTGCTCCTGAAATACCAATTGGTACTCAACAAGAAGCTACTACTCCACCCACCAATCTAGAAGTACCACCTTGGATGGAGGTAGTAGCACCCAAGAGAAAGAAACAGGTGATTTCACCCAATGAGTTTGATTTTGAGAAGTTGGTTCCCCCAAAGCCCAAAGCTACAAAAAAGCTGAAGACTATTTCTTGGGTATTAGTAGATCTAGCTACTAAGAGGAAATATGCTGAGGTCATGGTATCATCATCAGATAAAAGTAAAGATAATATACAACCTAAGGACTATATCATGTTGTCATGCCCAAACTTTTGGGCACAAACGGAATAATTTATTTTTTTAAAAATACTTAACCCAGTACAACTAACTTGCTAAAATAACGCAATAACAAGTTTGTCTTAACTACATTTGATTTCTTTTCAACTAAAAAATAGTCTAAACACTAGATCAAACAAGCAGAATAATCTAAATTAAATACAGAATATTAAATTTCCAAGGAATTATTATTATCTCATTATTAAATTAATAAATTCTTTTAAACCAAAAATCTCTAAATTAATCTGCAAGGGATATTCTAATCTCAAATAGTCTTTTAGTTGCCTAGGGACTAAATTAATTAGCCCTAGCTTATTTTAACAATATTAATAATTTGTCTAAAACTTGACTAGAGGGTCAATTAAACCCATAATTGCATTTGTGCTATAAAATTATATTAATGAAGGCCAAACTAATCTAACTTCTAAGGCTACCTATTGCAAAAGTATTTATTAATATTCTCCCATAAACTCAACTCAAAAGGATTCTAAAACTAGCTCTTAAATAAAATCTTTAAAAAAAAGAACTCTACTCAATAACAATTGAAATCTCACTATTGGAAGATTAAACCAATTAAAATCTTAATTCATAAATCTAATATATATATGTAGCTAATACACCATATATATATATATATATATATATATATATATGTATGTATGTATGTATGTATGTATGTATGTATGTATGTATGTATGTATGTATGTATGTATGTAAAAAGGTATGTTAAAAATAACATATAACCTTGTTACAAAGTCTTATGGGAATACCCTATTTAAAATTCAAATAGGGTTTCCCCCCCTTTTTATTTCTCTAATACTCCTTTTCTTTATAATAATATAATGAATCCCTAACCCCCTTTTTTTTTTATACAACTCCACACACATTTTTGTTTTTTAAAAATTCATATGTGTTTTGCCCTAACCCAAAAGTTGGGTTATGGCATGTGTGTGTTTGTTTTGCAAGGCAAGGGATGAGGCGGCGACCATGGTTCGTCGACAGCCAAGGAGGGAGGAGTGGAGGTGTTGTTCATGGGGAGAGGCGGGGGTTGCAGCAAAGGGCAGCCGAGGTGGTTCCCACGAGGGCTCCCCGCAAAAGCGGCCGCAGCTGTGACTATGGGTCAAGACCCACAGTGGTGGCCTTGGCCGCCACTATGGGTTGTGGCCCGCAACATGGCTACCATCGACTCTGTGGGACGCTGCCCACAAGGGAAGGCTGAAGCCTTCCCGACTATGGGTTGCCGCCTACAGAGTGGCTGCGACCATTGTTGAGGTCGCTGCCCATGCCGAGGTCTTCTCCCTTTGTTTTGCTACCTGCATGCTTCGAGGGGGTTTCACTGAGAATCTCTTACTGTTAAATTTTTTTTATTATTATTGAAGAATTTTTAATTACTATATATATATATATATGATGTTTTTTTTTCAAAAGCATGATGTTAATATTATTAGATAAATCATGAGGTTCTATTTGTATATATATATATATATATATATATATATATATATATATATATATATATATATATATATATATATATATATATAGGTATTTATTTATATATATATTTATATATGTATATACATATACACACCTTAGCATGTTGTATATTTTTTTTTTTTAACTTTAAAAACCCTACAGAAGACTAATAAGGAAAAATGACAGGATGCAATAGATATTTTTTTTTTTCATTTTCTATTATGTTAATATTTAGGCTTTAAATTTTGCCTTATCTTTTTTTTTTTGTTTTAAAGCAAATATGTAAATCTTTATTTAACATAAACACTAACAGCAGGCTCCAATGTATTTCTTTTTTTTTTTGCTATAAATAAAATGACAGAATGTAATAAATCAGATTTATTTTCTGCAAGTAAAGGAGGGGACAAAATGTAGTAAATTCTAACAACAATTACTCTAGACTAGGAAACATTAAAATTAATTTAGAGGTAAGCATATTAAGCCTATTTAACCATTTATTGTATTTGCATTTATCTCAAACAGGCCTAAATACTTGCTTTTCTTATTTCCAAAATTTCCATTGCAAGAAGGAATACAATAAACTTTTATTTTACAATATAATGAGAATACATCAAAACATCATTTTAGTAACTATAGGGACTTAATAAAAGAATATACATTTCTTTTGCAAGAGCAACTTAATAGAATAAAGCACTTCTTAAAAGCACATTTCAATAGAATGTAGTTAACATTACAATGGGTATGAAACCCAACTAGTCTCTCTTTCCATTAAATGAGGTCTTGAATATAAAATGGATACATTTCTTTTCTTTGAAAAAATGAATACAACATTTAGCTTTCCCTTACATAGCTACAACTTGAATACATTATCTCTTTTTTCTAAACTTTTCTGCAACTCAAGTAATAACCAGCAACTAATTTCTTCTTCTTTTCCTTCCCATCCCAATCAACCAACAAATAGAATAAAAGCTTGACCATGGAGTGCTCACCTCCCAGCCTAGGCTTACTAGAAGCCACCCCTGAGCTTGGAGAACCAAGAACTAGACGGGTCACAAGCAAACAACCACAACAAGCAAAGGGGTAAACACTCAACAAACATTTTCCCAACCCAAGCTACACTTTCACCGTGATGGTTTTTCCACGGGTGGAAGTGGACCAAATACCATTGGGGAGACTGCAAGCATGGAACAACTCAAGCCACCTCATGGCAACCAAAATACAACAAAATACAACTCCACACCCTTATGCCCCCCAAAGGCATATAAGTCATATCTTCTCCCCTTATGACCCCCAAATGCATATACAAGGCTATGCAGCAAGGGTCACAAAGAACACCCTTGAGCTCACTCTCCATAAAGGAGAGCCTCTCACCCAAGGCTGTCATACTTCTTTCACCCCAAGACCATCCTACTCTCCCAAGAGTAGAAGGCCTTGGACACTCCCAATACAAGAAAACATAAAAAGAAACAAAGGAAGGAAAATTACATCATTCTTCTACAAAGCAAAATACATATACACATCTTTTTTTCCATACAAGCATTTTTCCAAACAAACATATACAACATAAACAAAAGAAGTGAGAACCAACCTTAATCTACCAAAAGGTTTGATAGACTTAGTTGGGGATGAGAAGCCCAAATCCACACAAACTCTTCACCAACACTTCACCAAAAATTCTATCCTACAACAATTCCTTTCAAAAATTGCATAATCTTCAACAATGGAGAGTGGGTGATTACTCACTAAGTCCCTAATCCTTGCCTAAGAAGGCCTCCCTCACTCTTCCCAACCCCTTGGGTAAAGTGAGAGTTCCCATTGGTTGTTCTTCCCAACCTCTTACATGTTGCTAAAACTGGAAAGGGAAAAGGTAAGAGAGGATGGGGAAGAGAGTCTGACACCAAAAGGGAAGGTTATCTATCCTAGCAGGAACCTTCTAAGTTGAATTTTCGCCCACCTTAAGAAAACCACTTTTTGAGGTGACTAAACAGTCACATGGGAGTAGTCACATGTTTAAAAATACCCCTAACCCATAGGTATACCCTTTGGACCTTTGGAAAAGCCCTAAAACTGACCCTAGGAGTCCATTTGACCCCTTAGAAACCCAACTGAAGTTAACCTACGGGTCAAACCTGAGTTGACCACTCCCAAGACTCCCTACCCAAGGCAAATTTGGGACCACACTCATATGTTTGAATGGATTTTGTAGAAACAAAACTCCCTCCAAGAGACAAGTCAAAATCAAAGACACTAATCAGCACGTGTCAAGTGACACAATAAAATACGATATAAAAATCACACATGGAATTTGTCTCTTGTAGGATTACACAAATTAATAAAATCACTCTAACACACATGCATCATTTACTTTCACAAATAAAATACAATACAAATAGGGTGTTGTCTCTCCAAATAGACAACCCCTGGCATTACAAACGTACATAGGTCTAGGTTTGGTTCTCCATATTATTTCCATGGTCACATGAATAATTTTCCTGCGCATCTCAATTAACACATTAGTAATTCCAAATAATCACATATATATTATTAAACACATGAATTCCATTACACATCAAACACTCATACAATTGACAGTAATAAAGAAATATCTCATATATTCCAATTGATTCCACATAATCATTTATCATAATCCTCAAAATTGATCCTTTCATATTATAAGAATCCTATTTCTATCATCAAAATGAAGTCCTACAAATCCAATAATGACATACATCATTTCAAAGTAATTCTATTCTAGCAACATATAAAGTTTCATATTCATAATTGCATAAGAAAGAAACATCAATATACGTCAATGCTATTCAAATCATGGAATCATATAAGTTCTAAATCCATAATGCATAAAATAAAGCATCCATAATAGTCTCAATATGAAAATAATAGAAATGTCAGGATGAGTCAGGGTAGGGCCTCACACATGCAAACCATAGAACTTGGAGTGGAAACGCATGAGAGCATTAAGCTGGATTCTCAAACTGCTTTTGACTCTTTGTTGCAGAGATTTGATCAGGAAAGAGATGAGAAGAATGAGTTAAAACAAAAGTGTGAGCAATTAACCAGTGTTCTTCTCAAGGTTACACAATCCTCCCAAGAAATTGAGCCTATTGGTTCCTCAATAGATACTGAGGCTCTAAAGAAAGTTGAATAGGTGGGAGTCATGCGCCGAGTAGGAAATGAGTGGATTTCACGGTTGAAATCAGAGGGGTCTCATCTTCTAAGTTAAACAATTGGGTTATTGATTGATTTTGAAGTAATTCAAAGTCAAATGCAAAGTATCAAGACTTCACTATCTCAAGAAATTGAAGATATTGAGAGGAGTGCAACCCTTTGGAGCAAAATGGAGGACTTTAGAATAGATGTCCTCATGGAGAATAAAGTAGTTCCCACAAGAGAAAAATATATCCAAACCTTTTCATTATTGTCTCATAAAAAAGAGACAATAAGATTGATGATTGCAGAGCTGGATCAAGAAAGAAAGGAAGGTGATGATGAGATTGATCTCATTTCTGCTAGAATTGCTAACATTCCTTGCTATCTATATGATGACAATTAGAATCTTGCTACTAGTAATGCCATCACAAAAGAGTTTCTTTCTATAATGGATCACTGCATGGAACAAGATTTCTCTCTAAGTGCATTTGATAAGTTACTGGAGATTCAAGTCAGTTGTGAGGTCCTTGCATCCATGTTGAAAGATGGCAAAAATAAATATGTGAAGGCTGAGGATGCAATTTCCCATGTTCATGTTATCACAAATTCTACCCTAATGCCGGACAAAGTTGAGATGGAGGCCATCCTGACTAAGTTCGAAGAATTCCACAAATCTAATGAGGAGGAGAAAGATGAGTAAAGTGTCCCCTTTTGACATTTTCTTTTCATGTAGTTGCATTGTTAGATGCTGCAAGTTTTCTCGTAGCTGCATAATTTCTTTCTGATGTAGTTGTAGTCAAGTGGGACTATGCAGTTGAATTAGTCATCTGTGCCCACATTTTTCTCCACTCTTTTCATATATAAGGAGGACCCTCATTTGTATATTTTTTATCTTTTTATTATGCTAAGCAAAACTTTGCCGAATTTTTGCCTCAACTAAGACTTTGAGATTTTGTTGTGAAGATTCAATCAAGCAAATAAAGAAATCAATTTTATTTGATCTCAAACTTTGTGTTGTGTCAAAACTTGTTTATATGAGTTAATGTTCTTATGTTCTTTAATTCCTTAATATTGGAGATATTGTTATGTGGGTAAAAGAGCTCTTGAATTGTGGAAGTAGACTTCATGCTCCTTGCATATTTGGGAAATTTTCTATTGTTAAGTGATTAGTGGTAGGATTTGTATTGCTACTACTGCTTGTAGTTTTAAGGATTGGGGAATTACACTTGAAGACTTTGAGCTACAAGTTGGATTTCTTACCATTTTTGATAATTAGTTTAAGTTAGTGTTACATTCAAGAAAGACTTTGTGCTTCTTGCTTGTAAAATTTGGTATGGTTTGTTGGATTAATTTGTTCATTTCTTTAAGTATCAAAAGTGATAGGGAAATTGTAACAAAATGGAGGAAGAATACAGACTCTGAAAAAAGAGAGTTGTATGCCCAAAACTAACTCACAGGTTTTAATTTCTTGTTAATTTGAGAAGAACTTTCAAAGGGAACCTCCCTTTGATGAGAGGAGAGATTAATTTCTCAACATAGTTGTGTGTGAATCATATATTTTGTCATTGGTATGCTAGTGACAAAATATTCACCCAACAGGCTTCCACTGAACGGTTAGCCACAAAAGTTGAAGATGATACTATCCTTGCAGGTAAAATAAAGATAAAGCCAAATGGGTCCAAAGAAAACTCTTCTTTGGGATCATGGTCTACCAAGAGAATAGATCCCATGGTGCATAGGTTGGACAATGAGATTCTTCCCCTCAAGAAGCAAATAGCTAAAGGTGCATTCTCTTCTCCTTACAAAGACATTCCAAGGAGGTTGTATCCAAATACTGCTCCTAGTTATGTAGCAAAAAATCAAGACAAGCTTCCTTCATCACTAGAAAAAATTGTACTTAAGGAACCACCAACAAATATAGTAGTGGGAAACTTTGAACCTGAACAAAGTAATCTTGTCAATCTCTTCCAAGAGGAAGCAGACATAGCTATCAACTCTCATATATGGTTGGTACATTATCAAGGAGTTGTTGAACAAGATACAATAGAGTAAGCGATAAAGGATGCATCTATGGTTGAGCAAGGGAAATTCAAATTTATTGGTCCACTTTGGAGCAGCAGTATGTGTGATTTATTTGAGGAGGCAGGTGAATTTGTTCATCTTTTTCAAGGAGCAGTGCATCAACTTATGGCACAATTGTTCGTGCTTCAATTGGTTGTGGCTTCTTATGATCATGCAAGGAATTGCAAGATGATAAATAAAGGCAAATACTCTGGTGAGCCTATGAATGGTTTCATTTAGGAGGGTTTCCATGGTCAGTTAGTTTAGGTTAGGTTAGTTTCCTTTTTCAATAAGTGCAGTTGCACAAGTTTGCCTCTTGTTTTCAAACATAACATCCTCCTTGTCATTTGTGTCTTTGCTGCTTGAATCTATAGCCCAATGGATGATAGAGGCACTTAGAGTTATGGATTCTACTCCCTTCAATCATTCCTAAAATCAAAGGAAGTTTCCTAGTAAGAGCCATTTGTTGTCACCGATTTCAACTAACTTGAATCATGAAACAACTCCTATGAAACTTGTTCATTTTGTAGCTTACATCCTCCAAGGTTAATGACTTACCTTGTAAGGTGTGTTGTTTTGCATCTTTTCTTAGTGTCATTTTCTTTTTTCATGCCTTGTCCATTGTTTATCCTTTAATTGCACTTTGAGTTTTAAAACCCGAAATGCAGATATTTTTTTGAGTTTTCCTATACATAGGGTTTTAAAACCTGAAGTGCATTTTTGTTTGCACGTAGTGCAAATCGGGGTTCAAAACCTGAAATACGAATTCTCTATCACATCAAGTTTTAAAACGCAATGTGCAACTATGTCTTACCCCATTGATAGGGCAGGTTTTAAAACCTGACATGTCACTAGGATGACAAGTCGGTTTTTAAAACCCACCCAGTCAATTTTGTTCTTGCACATACGTAGGTCGGGTTTTAAAACCTGACCTGTAATCCTGACCTATATATATGCAAATTGAGTTTTAAAACCCGACCTGCTAGTACAACCCACTCATGAAGCAGATAGGGTTTTAAAACTTGATTTGTTAATTTTGTTGCGATTGTTGTGTAAGGCTCATTTTGTCTTTTAGACATTGTTCTAAGTCTTTGAAGCAGAAAATCTAATGATGAACAAAAGATTCTACCCCTTGATACTATTTTACAAGATTTCACTTCAATGATAAGTCAGCTAGTGGATGATGAGTTCCATTTAGCCTCATTTGATAAGTTGATAGAAATTCAAGCCAACTTGGATGATCTTGTGACATGCTAAAGAAGGCCAAGAAATAGTATGTGAACATCGAAGACTCTATTTCTCGTGTTCACACAATTTCCAACTCAACATTGTCTCCATATAATTTTGAAATGCAAGCTACACTAGCTAAATTTGAGGAATTCTAGAAGACAAGTAATGAGGAAAATGATGAATAAAGTGTCCTCTTGACACTAGTTAGTTTAGGTTTATCTAGTTGCATTTTATTTTAGTACAAATATTTATGTAGATGCATTTTCATCTTATGCACAAGTTCTAGATATTTTGGACTCTGTAGTTGACTAAGTCAACTGTGCCCACATTTTTCTCAACTCCTTCTCTATAAAAGCAGGAGCCTCATTTGTAAGATTTTATCTTTTTCAAGTTAAACAATACTATACCAAATTTTTTTCTCAAGTGAAACTGTGTGTTCTCTTGTGTTGAAAATAATCAAGTGAATAAAGAAAGCAATTTTATGCTCCAAACTTTGTGTTGGGCAAGGATTGTGGCTTATGAGCATATGTTTTGATGTCATTTTCTTATATGTGCTTCTAGTTTACTTGATGGTATTTGTATGTGTTGTGTAAGTGAAATATTTTTCTAAGTGTGGATGTAAAATTTGTGTTATATTTCATATTTAGAGCTTTATTGCAGTACAGTAATTACGTGGGAGACTTTGAGCTACTATTGGTTACTTTTCAAGGTTGTAAATATTTATCTTGAAGACTTTCGGCTGCAAGATATCTTTAGTTATTAAGTTAGGAAAAGTGTCTTTGTTCACGCAAGACTTTGTTCTTATGTTAATATAGATTGAAGTAAATTATTTTATACAAGTTTGGCTAGTTATTGTAAAAAAATTGTATGAATTGTATCAAGTGAAGGGATTAATGTTAATTCTGAAAGTAGAGAATTATACACCCTAAGCTTACCCCCAGGATCTAAATTTTAGTTTTTAAAGTATCAAGTTTTATCAGGGAACCTCCCCTTGATGAGAGGAGAGTGGTAAAAGTATAAAGTTGTGTCACACTTTTGTAAAGAAAATGGCCAATGCTGATTCAAATTTTAAAATTAAATCAATAGAAAGTGAAATATATGTTTTGAAATTTTGAAATGATGTAAACTAATAAAATTTACATTCTTTTGTCTATTTTATGTTTGTAATTTTAACAAAAATATAAAAAATTATTTGAATGTAGTTTTCTATAAAGTAAGCACTATATTTTAGTTACTCATAAAATGTTGAAATTGAAGTTACACAAGCCCCCACACTTTATTTAGTAAATTTTACCTTTTTCTTTAATTTTTTTTGTGTATATTGATAACTTGAAACTTTAGTGCATGGACATATTTGTTACTATTTTTTATAAATATATATTTTTCAATATATTTGAAAAGTTGTGTGTACTGAAATATAACCCTTTCCGATTCCCACCACCTTTTTCTATTAATTATTTATCCAAATTAGGAAAGAATTGCATCATCTTGGCATAGATTCTTTTCTCTCTGCATCATATTTTTTTCAAAAAATTTAAATAAATTGAATATTTTTCCTTGACAAGATAATCAACTTTATATTTTAGTGTTGATGACCTACTTTCAATAAAAATAAAATATACAATATAAAAACTAATTAAAATAATAAAAGATATATATTTTAAAAAATTCACTTATAGATCTATAAAAGGGTATTTTTACATTTCAAAAAAAATAAATTATAAGAGTAGGAGTTGTTGAAACACCGAGTTTTTTTAATTTTAATTTTTTTTGGTAATTAGGCCCAAAGTGGTATAAAATATACATTTACTAGACACTTCCAATTGGAAAAGTTGTGGCTCATATATAACTTAGCTATAAAGAATCTATATATTCTATATGTTTGACTAAAATTAATTTTTAGTTAGAATTACTTAAATTCACTTGTGTTGATAAGTTGACCTAAAATGTGACAATGTTTTGTCCTTTTACCCAGAGACTTTGTCTCATCATAACTGTGTGTGAAATATATATTTTACCTCCATTACGTTGGTGATAAAATATTCACCCAACACATACACTTCTATATCAATGTCAATTTCAGTTACTCTAAATAATTTCATTTCAACCTCAGTCAAGTCATTGGACATGGCAAAACAACAATTAGTTGAAATAACCTTCCAAGGTGATTCATCATTCTCATACTCACCATTGTTATCTAGATTACTATCATCCTCATATGTTTCAAATGTTTCCACATTATCTTTACACAAGCTATTTTTAATATCATGATGGTGGAAGGTATCATCATGGAGAGATTCATCAATAAATTGAAAAGTGTTGTAATCACAATCATTTGAAACTTCAACACTTGTATATATAGGATTAACATCACCACACATTTTCTCACCTGATAATAGATGCATCACTTCTTTGTCATCAACAATTTCCAATTCTCCACCTAGGTTGTTTCCATTACCAAGATGCCCTTGGACTTTTGACAATACAACATTTGCATTATTTGCAAAATCTTCTACCCCTATGTCAATCAATCTTTGGAGATGTGATTGTGAATCAAGGATGTATGCACACTATTGATCAGTATTATGGGATTTTGTCTTATCTGATTTGGGAGAAACTAATCGTGGAAAGGTATTAAATTCATGTATATGTGTAGTGACTTCTTCAGGTATTAAATTCATGTATATGTGTAGTGACTTCTTCAGGAATATACATGTACAATGGTTGTTCATATATACTTGACATTAAAACATGAGGTGTGATTTCTGATTGAAAAATATTTACCCTCTTCATGTCCATTTTATCACTTTGTGATCCAGGCACTACCTCAAGACAAGTATTGCGAGCCATTTGACCCACAATGAAACTTGGCATTAAACTGATAATCAACTTGGCCATTGTCTGCACCCCTTGTTCCTTTGTTTTCAACTTCACATACACATATATGAGAATTACAACACTAATAGAATTTGGCAAATAAATGACTATGTGACTAAAACTTTTAGTCACAACAACTAAAAATGACTAAATTCTACTATTTTTTTACAGCATCACTATAAATGACTAAATAAATGACTAATGTGATTGTCCATTGAAATTCATAGCTATGAGTGACTAAATAAATGATAATTTGATCATCCATGACTATTTTTTTGCAACACAACTATAAATGACTAAAAAAATGACTGAATAATGACTAAATAAATTACCAATTTTCTCTTCCTTCAGTCCATTTCTTGTTGCAACATTTTCATCATCTTTTGTAAATATCTTATGAAACTCTCCAAATTCTTGTGCCAATGGAGTAAGTAGAAAAATAAAATTCTTTCCAAGTTTTCACTATGCTTTCTTTCTATAAGAAACCTAATCAACTCAATGTTTTAAGAACTTGAGGGATTTTAAATAATTCCCATTGACTTATGCCTAAAAATGATGTTTAGCCTTTAATAATTTGTAAATTTATTAGACTTGTAGGATAATAAATGTCTCTCCTAGATACCCTCACATCACTTCTAGGCTATCAATTGGTCTTGAATCTTGACTTTGGATTTTCGAATAAGAACCCTTAATTTGTTCCATTTCACACAACTTAACCTGTAATTTTATCATAAACTTAGGAAATTACTTTATTTTAATTAAATAATTGAAAGTAACATTTTTCATATGCATTCTCCATTATATATTTATAAATTTATACAATATCCTTTGTCTTTTTATTCTTTGATAAAACCTTTCTCTAAAAATGACTCCTAATTTTCCAAAACAAATTAGTGAGTTCCCCCTTGATGAGGTCCCAAAGACATTGTTTCTAGTAGTCATAACTTGAGACCACAACATTTAGTATGATCAAAGAGGAATTAATAATAATATGACTTTTGAGCACTAGGTACTCATTTATATTAAAACCCCAACTTTATAAACTAGATCTTGGGTTAGGGTTTTTCTTCTTTTGTGGAAGGCTGAAGAACCAGTAATGAGTGAAGAAGAGAGGAGAAAGGAAAAAGGTAAAATATAGGGTATGCATTTTGGTTAACCCACAAATAAAAATTAATAAACGAGTACTCATTTATACAATATGATATTAACATGACCACAAGTGAAGGTAATTAAAAAAATAATTGGAATTGGAAAATTATTTGCAGGAGTGGTCGGCTGTATTGCACATGCACCTGAGAAGTTAGGATCTTTTTTTACTACACCTTTGAACCCTGGTGATGTAGGAGCATCCATGGTTCTTGGAAATCTTGCATCAACCAAAAACATTTCTTTTTAGTTTTCTTTTTGTTTTGTAGTTTCAGCATTTATTTATGTATTTTCTTGAATTTTCTCACTGGATCTTACAGAGCTAGATTTTTCTTGAGAACATGATTATCCTCCTTATTCCTAAATATTTCTTTCTATATTTTCTTGAATTTTCTCACCAGATCTTGTGGAGCATGATTTTTCTTGAGAACATGATTATTGCTTGGGAACCACCTGGACCTATTTTCTATTGGTGAATCTTGTGGGTCATTTCCATAGCTTGTGGAGCCCCAGTTCATTGATTCCAATGTTCCTTGGCATGTGGCTGAACTTCCCTCTGATCCACATTTCATCCTTTTATTTTTTTAGAGGAATCTCTTTGGTAGAGGCTAACCTATTGGTTTTACACGTTTGATCTTGTTCTTTGGCATTTGATCCCTCTCTCCCCAAATCATATAAATCAATGTATCTAAGTATCATAAATCAATCAAGAGATAATATACAAGATATATCTTAAAATTTAGAGGTCTGGAGTTGACCGATTCTGTAATTGAGAATTTATGTAGTAGGGTAGTGAGTTGAATCTTGTATTCCAGATGTTATCGGTTCTTTATAATCAGTTTTCATGATCTAGTTCATTCAGTTCTACATTGCCTCTGTCATATCCTCTAGTTTTCATTGTGTTTACTCCTATTGCCTGATCCGAATTGATCTCTTTGAGGTCCCTCCTAGCCAGTGACTGCACCAAGCGGTATCAGAGTGATATTTCATTTTGGAGATTGCATTGTCTTGAAGATCTTGTTGTGGGGGTGGCAGATCATGGACTTGACCTACAGCTACAGAGGACCTGCATGAAGATGGTGTGAAGAGGAAATAGGAATGGTGGAGTGCATGGGAATGCAGACCCTGTTGTGATGGAAATGTTGAGAGGAATTGCAGCCCAATTAGAAGCAGTTGAAATAGCCCAAAGAATAGGTTGACATATTGAAGATGTGAGTGAAGATGAAGAAGAAGAAGCATTGGCAGAACAAGTAGCAAGTCCACAAGTGATTGATCCGAATGAAGAAAAGTTATTGAGGGTTTTGAGTAGGGCAAACACTAAACCCCATTTTACCCCATCAGAGTATGATGGAAAATTAAATTCAGATGAATTAATAGATTGCATCTCGGAGATGGTGAAGTATTTTTATTTTGAGAACATTGCAGAAGAAAGAAAGGTGAAATATGTTTGTACCCAGTTGAAAGGTCATGCATCTCTGTGGTGGGAAAATTTGTAGGTTGATAGATAGAGAAGAGGTAAAGAAAAGATCAAATCATGGGAGTGGATGGTAGCCAAGTTAAAATCAAAGTTTATGCCAGTTGATTACCAAGTAAATTTGTTCTGGAAGTTGCAAAACTTGAAGCAGAAAGAATCTAGTGTGAAGGAGTATATCGAAACATTCTACAAGTTGAATATCAAATTCAGACATATCAAAGATGAGGTTGAACAAGTTGCAAGATATTTGAATGGATTACAAATGTCTATACAACATGAACTTAGTTTGATCAAGTTGTAGAGTGTTGAAGAAGCTTATGAATATGCCCCAAAAGAAGATGAGAAGTTGAACAAAAGACATGAGCAGAGAGAGAGGTAGAGGTGGAAAGTTTTCCAGAGGAAGATTTCAAGGAGGTAGAGGATATTTCAAAGGAAGAGGGACTTGTATAGATCACAACAAGGACAAGGAAGTAAGAAAAGATGGCAGTTCATATTGGAAGGATGACAAAAATTTATACCAGAGGAGAGAACATGATGGTTATCAAAATGAAAATTTTGGAAAAGATGATAGAATACAAGATAACAGAGTGTTTAAAGGTACTTGCTTTAAGTGTGGAGGGGAAGGAAATCATTCTTTTGAATGTAAGAAGATAGAGAACACTAGAAGAATAATATTGGTAGAAGAAAGCCCCATCAGATCAGCTAGCAAACCAAAATATGGAGAACTGTTGATGATAAGAAGAGATTTGTGTCATACCAGAGAGGATGAAGAACCCTTGCAGAGGATAAATCTGTTCAAGACTAGATGTAAGGTATCTGGTAAGTGTTGTAAAGTGGTTATTGATAGTGGTAGTTTGGATAATCTTGTTTCAGAAGAGATGGTGAATAAATTGAATATGGAAAGATTGAAACACCCTAAGCCTTATCAGATAGCATGGATTCAGGATGATCATAAGTTGTTAGTAAGTGAAAAAATGCTTGGTGAAATTTAAAATTGAGAATTATCATGATGAAGTTTTGTGTGATATTATGCCTATGGATATTTGTCACTTTTGTTGGGTTTACCTTGGCAGTTTGATAGATAGGCAATACATGATGGGGGAAAGAATATATAGACTATTGTAGAAAATGGGATGAAATATACCTTGTTACCCTTGGAGGATCCTTTGAAGAGTGAATTTTGTACGAATGCTGGAATCTTTTTAGTGAATGGAAGGAAATTCCTAGATGGAATGAGACATGAGAATGTTTTTTTTCCTTAGTTCCTGACAAGATTGAGAACTTGGAGCATGAAGAACAACCGTAAGAGATAAAGAGTTGTTGACAGAGTATGAAGACATCATTTTAGATAATTTACTTGATGGATTACCACCTATGAGGAGTAGAATTCATTGTATGGACCTGATTCTTGGAGCTAGTTTTCCTAAACAAGTTGCACACCAGATGACACCAATAGAGAATAAAGAGTTGAATAGACAAGTGCAGGAACTATTGAGGAAAGGTTTAGTTAGAGAAAGTTTGAGTCCTTATGTGGTACTAGAAGTGTTAGCACCTAAGAAGAATGGAGAATGGAGGATTTGTACTAATTCCAGAGTAATAAACAAGATCATAGTGAAGTATTAGTTTCCTTTACTAAGGATGGATGACATAATGGATTGTTTGAGTGGAGCCAAATACTACACAATGATAGACTTGAAGAGTGGATATAATCAGATAAGAATCAGAGAAGGAGATGAGTGGAACACAACATTCAAAACCAATAAAGGATTTTATGAGTGGTTGGTGATGCCTTTTGGGTTGACTAATGCACCAAGTACTTTCATGAGGTTGATGAATGAGGTATTAAAGAAATTATTGGGTAAGTTTGCTATTGTATATTTGGATGACATTCTAATTTTTAGTAAGAAAAAAGAGGAACATCTATTTCATTTAAGACAAGTTTTTTAGAGGTTGAGAGAAGAAAGGTTGTTGATAAATCTTAAGAAGTGTAGTTTCATGAAAGAAGAATTAGTCTATTTGGGATTTGTGATATCTATGGATGGATTGAATGTGGACCCTAAGAAGGTAGGAGAAATTGTTGAATGGCCTACAATGGAAAGCATTGGAGAGGTTAGATCATTTATACCAGAAGTTCATAAGGAATTTCAGTTCAGTTTGTAGCCCTATGACTGAGACAATGAGGGGAGATAGGAAGGAATTCAAGTGGACAACCAGAGAAAATAAGAGTTTTGAATAACTAAAAAAAAAGTGACTGAGCAGCTCGTGTTAAAATTACCAGATTTTAGCAAAGTATTTCAAGTGTACTGTAATGCAAGTGGGAATGAAATTGGAGCTATGTTAAGTCAGGAAGGGAGAGAAGTAGCTTATTTCAGTGAGAATTTGAATGGTACAAGAAGGAGATATTTGGTGTATGATTAGGAATTTTATGCCATAATTCAAGCCTTGAAGAAGTGGAGAAATTACCTGTTGCCTAAGGAATTTGTGTTGTATACTAACCATCAAGCTTTGTAGTATTTGAACAGTCGGAGTAAGTTGAATCAGAGACATATGAGATGGGTATAAATTTTGCAGAGTTACACCATTGTGTTGAAGCATAGGAGTGGGAAGTCAAACAAAGTTGTTGATGCATTGATTAGAAGGAGGAATTTTCTGACAAAGATGAGAGTGACAATATTAGGCTTTGAAGAGTTGAAGACCTTGTATGATGATGACCCAGATTTTGCAAAACCTTGGAAAGCATGTAGAGAGTTGGTTATGGTAGATAGAAGCAAATGGCTGGATTAATTCATTCACAATGTGTTATTCAAAGGAGTTTAGTTTTGTATACCTAAGAGTTCTATGAGGGAGAATCTGATAAAGGATAAGCATAGTGGAGGATTAGTTGAACACTTTGGTTTTGAGCATTGGTGAGTGAACATTACTTTTGGCCTTAGATTCATAAGGATGTTAGGAAATTTGTGCAAAGAAGTAGAATTTGTCAAGTTGCAAATGGTAGTAGTCAGAATGTGGGATTATATAAGCCTTTGAGAGTATTGGAAAGACCTTGAGAAGACATAAGCATGGATTTCATACTTGGATTACCTAAGACACAAAGAGGGAATGATTCTATATTTGTGGTGGTGGATAGATTCTTGAAGATGGCTCATTTCATACCTTGTAAGAGAACATTAGATGTTGTGCATGTAGTTGACTTATTTTTCAGGGAAGTGGTGAGATTACATGGATTACCTAAGAGCATAGTTTCATACAAAGACACTAAGTTTGTTGGTTATTTTTGGAGAGCACTTTGGAGAAAGATGAACACAGATTTGGAGTTTAGTTCTACTTTTCACCCACAGACTAGTGGACAAACATAAGCAGTAAATAGGAGCTTGGAAAATTTGTTGAGATGCTCAGTTGGAGAAAAAACCAGAAGTTGGGATTTGATTCTTGCACAAGAAAAGTTTGCCTACAATAATTCAGTGAACAAGAGTACCATAAGAACACCTTTTGAGATTGTTATCAAAGCACACACTAGAGGTATATCAAAATTAAGAGATATCAATAATGAAGACAAGAGGAGTGCAGAAGCAAAAGAATTTGCAAATCACATAAAGGCTTTACATATTCAGGTTAAGCAACATTTGGAGGATATGAACAACAAGTATAAGAAGAAAGCAAATGAGAAGAGATGACATAAGGAATTTGAAGTTGGCGATGAAGTAATGGTGTATTTGAGAAAAGAAAGATTTCTAGTTGGAACATATAACAAGTTGCAGATGAGTAATTTTGGGCCTTGCAAGATCTTGAGGAAATTCAGTACAGGAAATGCATATAAAGTGGAGTTGTCGGATAATTTGAGCATTTCACCTATATTCAACATTACATATCTACATTAGTATCCTGAATCAGAATTCAATGAAGACTGTATTGTAGACTTGGAGAAATAGTTGCATCAGAAGGAACCAAATCAGATTGAAGACATTTGGGATAGTAGGATTGGGCATAGTACCCAGAGCAGTCAATACGAGGAGTATCTTGTGAAGTGAAAGGACGAACTAGTTGAAGATTCATCTTGGATTTCTCAAGAAGAGGTGGACCATCTTGGTTTTTCTCTAACCCCATCAAATTGAGGGAATCAATTTTTCAACAACCCCAAATGTCTGATGTAGGAGCATTCTTAGCTCTTGGCAATCTTGCATCAACCAAAAACATTTCTTTTCAGTTTCCTTTCTATTTTGTAGTTTCAGAATTTTTTCTTGTATTTTCTTGTATTTTCTTGAATTTTCCCATTGGATCTTGCAGAGCTATAATTTTCTTGAGAACGTGATTATCCTCCTTATTCCTAAACCACAAAACATTTGGATCATTTTTTGGCATGTTATCGCTTCTGGATTACGAGACAGTTTTTTGGCTTAGAACATCGGAACTGCCTGTACCTATTTGCTATTGGTGAATCTTGTAGATCCTTTTTGTAGATTGTAGAGCCCTAGCTCATTGATTCCAATGTTCCTTGGCATGTGGCTAACCTTCCCTCTGATCCAAACTTCATCCTTTGGATTTTCTAGAGGAATCTCTTTGGCAGAGGCCGACCTATTGGTTTTACATGTTTGATCTTGTTCTTTGGTATTTGATCCCTCGTGGGTCAATCGGATCTCCCTGAATCATATAAATCAATGTAACTAAACATCATAAATCAATCAAGAGAGAATATATAAGATATATCTTAAGATTTACAGGTTCAGAGTTGATTGATTTTGTAATTGAGCATGTATGTAGCAGACCCATGATCTGAATCTTGTATTGTAAATGTTACCAATTCTTTGTAATCAGTTTTCATGATCTAATTCATTTAGTTTTGCATTTCCACCATCATATCCTCTATTTTCTATTGTGTTTACTCCTACTACCCCGTTCGGATTGATCTCTTTGAAGTCCCTCCTAACCGGTGACTTCACGACCTGGCTATTTGTTTACTTAATTTTCATGGTTTTTGACCTTCTTTGCAAGTAGATGTGATAGATGGAAGATGTAGAGGGGTTTGGTGGAAGGTATGGAAAAAATTTTATGAGGTCTTCCTCACCATTTTCTGTTGTTTGCAAGGAAATACTTTTCTTTATTTCCTTGTTCAATAGATGGCTTTGATTATATTTACTTTTCATTGTGTCTCCCATAGTTTTTGCAGAGACGATTTGGTACTGGGATGCCCCAAGAAAATGACAAAAGAGGAGGTAGATGATAGGAATAATTCTTTTGCACATAACATGCGATCATAGAATTTGGAGGAAACCATGTTTCTTTCAACATTGGTAAATAGATCTTCTAGGATGATATTCTTGGCAGGAGTGAGAAGGTTGAAAAGAAAACCTAACCTTTATCAGTCATTTCTGCTCAACTTTTGTAATATGCCCTAAACAACCACTATCATTTTGTGCAGGTCTAAACAAATTCTATGTGGTTTGACCATTAAATTGGGGGATTTTTCGCAATGACTTGTACCGACTAGATTGCTCTTTGCAAGTGGAGGCATTAGGATACCTACACTTTCACCTTGGCACCCAAAATTCATAGGTCTCTATATCTTCTTTTTTATGCTTTATCATGCCTTCCTCTATAGCATGCAACCTCTTCCATTTGTAGTGATGATATACTCACATTTATGCAAAATATCAATGATTAAGTACTACATTTGTATGTGGCATTTGTGCTTGCAAAAAAATCAAGTATCAATATGAAGTATGGAGACATAGGTTGTGCTCCATTATATGTTAAAATATGATGGGATCAATGAATGCAATCACCATCAACATACTCATTGCACACCAAAGTGTGATTGACACATAAAATTTAGGGTGTCCTCAAGATAACCAATACATGCATGAAGGTCAACATGCCCACATAATGATCACCTATGGGTGTAATGCAATAAGTTTACCAATATGGTTGAAGTATTTTCAGCCCTCATCCACTAATAAACCTATATTGTTGCATGCACCTAGAACACTAACAAATCTTACAATGTTATGATATGTTCCACTATCATTAATTCAATTATTTTGAGATCTTACTTACAAAATCAATTTTGTGAATATCCTGCAATCATTACATTTCATGAGATGACATCTCTTTGAGAAATTTTGTGAAACAATTCAAGTGCTTTGTCTATGACTCCACATTTTGCATGCATGTCTACTAGTACATTTCCAACTATAATATCTGAAATAAATTATCTTAGTATTATGCTTTGATGGATGTAAATACCCCATTCCAAAGCTCCAATTTTGACACAATCAAGGAGGATGTTGCCCACGGGGGTTTCACTTAGTGAACTTGGATTATAGCATGTGCATTCATGGTATACTAAATAATCCCCCTATTTTCAAAAAATATTGCCCTAAACTCCTTTTTTTTCACCCCCTCCCAATACACAACCTGAATTAAAAAACCCCTATTTTCACCAAATATTGTATTTTTTCATAACCCAAATTAAAATCCCCCTATTTTCACTAGATAGGCAATATATTTCTCTAAATTTTTAAGATATTAAACCTCCCAATATGAATGCACATGATATAATATTGCCTAGCTAGTGAAGGCCCCGTGATGTTGCTAAAGGATATGTCCTTACACCTGCCAATTGTGATTTCTTGAAAGTTTCTATAGCCTTTTCAACAAATCTATTATCTACATATCCTACATAATTGCATTTCATGGGATGACATCTCTTTGAGGCATTCAAATAGTCTACATGCCTTGTTTGTCCTTCCATATTTTGCATACATGTATACCAAAGCATTTCCAATTACACCTGACAAAAATCCACCTTCCATATTGCTTCAATGGATATCTATACCCTATTTTAAAGCTCTTATTTTATCACTGGTAGAGGGAATGTTGGAAAAGGTTGTAGAATCTATATTTACACCTATCAATTGCATTTTATTGGAATTCTCTAAAGCTTTTTCAAAAATTCCGTTTTGTGCATATCCTACAATAATTATAGTCCTTGAGACCATATTTCTTTCAGAGACACTGTTGTGCCTTTTTTGCTTCCACATTTTGCATACATGTCTTCCAAGGCAGTTGAAACTACAACATTTGACAAAAAGCCTCTATCCTTTATGCTTTGATGAATTTCCATACCTTGTTTTAAATCTCCCAATTTGACATGAATAGGGGGAATTCTAGCGAATGTTGTGGAATTTGGCTTTATAATTGCCAAGTGCATTTTCTTAAAATTTTCTGAATCCTTTTCAACAAATCCACTTTGTACATATCGAGTGTAGATACCAAAAAAATTCCGCCTTAACTTTGTTGCAATCATCCAACTTTAATCACCTTAATTTTATGTTATCAATAACTAAGTACTACATTTGTATGTGGCATTAAAAAAGTCAAGTATCAATCTGAAGCTACAACCTATCAATGGAGACAATGGTTGTGCTCCATTATATGTTAAAATATGATGGGCTCAATGAATGCAATCACCATTAGCATACACATTACACACTAAAGTGTGATTGCTAGTTATAAAATTTAGGGTGTCCTCAAGATAGCTAATATAGACATGAAGGTCAGTATGCCCACATAATGATCACTTATTGATGTAGCCATAATTGGTAAAACCCTCAAAGAGAATCAACCGGATTATGTAGAAAAGTAACAAAACAAAAGCAACAAGAAAACATAGCAAGATTATATAAATACATCATATTATTGCTTTAGAACTTTCAACAATCATCTAGCTATCATCATATAATCAAAAAAACAACATCTAGTAGTTAACCGGTTACATGCATGCTATCAGCTAGATACAATCCAATTCAAGACTCTATGAATCAACCAGATCACAAAATGCGAATATCAATCCTTATTCCAAATTCTACTTTCTCTTCCCCAACAAATGATTACACAAAATCATATTTATACCCACCAGAACATATGTGGGTTTGCCTCATAAGATTACATTTACCAATGTAGGAAAATGAAACGTGTAACTAGGTCAGCCCTAAAAAATAAAGAACATCAGACAAGACACAAAATAGATCCACACACTAAGAATTGCATTGGTAATGAAGGAAAACCAACCTGTAAGCACAAGAACTATCCCAAAACCCAAAAAAAGTCAACCGAAATCGATAACTGACTAGAAAAGAACATAAGTAAACTAAAAATATGGAATTAAGCACATGAACCAGCCTAGAAATCAAAAATAAGATCTGCCACAAAAATAAGCAACTACCAGTAAGAACACAAAAAATTGCATAAAGAACTAAACAAGAACAAAAATGAAAGGAAATGTTTTTGGTTGACGCAAGATTGCTCATTGACTGGGGATGATCCTGGATCAGAAAACCTAGGTAGAAAAAGATGTTCCATGAGAGGAAACTCATGAACATCTGAAAGGATTTGGGATAAAGACCCCATGCTCATTTATGATCCATACATCTTCCTTATCTACCAACTTCTACTTTAGTTCCTCTGGTGCCCCAATCGGCTTCTCTAATCTTTGAATCTCTTTGTTTCTCTCCCTTTGCTTTAGATCTGCATATTGTCTCTATTTAATGTTCTCTTACTTCTACAACTCTGGTTTGCTTCTACCAAAAGACTTCATTAGGTTTGTCACCATAAGCTCTCTGTCATCCAGTTTCTTCTATCCACGAGGCTCATCTGTCAAATCCTTCTGCAAACTCATGTCACCTGCTAGTATAACCTCTACAACCGGTTCTATCAGATCTTTCTTCAATTCACCTTCTTGTATAACCTCAACAACCAATTTCTCAGTACTGCAACTTTTCTCAAGACTTGGATTCTTCACCTCCTTCTCTTTCTCCTTCAAAGAAATTAACATGTTTTGACCATCCTTCTCAATAGTGATTTGGTTTCTTCTATAGTCATAAATAGCTCCTCTATCAAACTGCCAAGGTTTTCCCAACAAGACGTGACAAGCACTCATAGATATAACATCACACAAAACTTCATCTCTAAAAGGCCAAATGTTAAAATTCACCAAACACTGCTCCTTTACCTCTATATTTTGATCATCTTGTAACCAACTCACCTCATAAGGACAAGGATGCTCAAGCCTCTTCAATCCAAGCTTCACAACCATCTCCTCAAATACCAAATTGTCAGTACTTCCACTATCTACAATAACCTTGCAACACTTACCACCTGATTTACACACAGTCCAAAAAAGAGTCTTCCTTTGAGTAGATCTGATATCCTTTCTCCTAAACATAAGGGATTCTCCTTGCTTTGGTGAACAATTAGATCTAGTGCCTTCTCCTTTTGGTTCCTCATTTTCCACACAGCTTCTTGCCATTCCCTACTTACATTCATAGAATCTATGTCTGATTTCTCCACACTTGTAACATTTGCTAGGAAATTCTCTACCGGTATTGCTACTACCTTTCCTCTGTGTTTTCTACTCATGTTCTTTACTCCACTTAGGTTTTGATTCATCTTCCTCAACTAGTTTCTTCATATTGTCACTCATCTGTCTTTTGAATTTGTCCTTCCCTCTATTCAGTTGTCTTCTTCTCATCTTGTCCTCAGCCTTGAAAGCATACTAGTAAGCTTCCTCAACTGTGGAAACCCTCAACATACTAATTTCATCCTAAATGATCAAAGCAAGTCCATTGATGTACCTTGCCACCTTTTCTCTATCCATCTTTGTATGTCCAGATCTAATCACCACCTTATAGAATTCCTCAGTATATTCCTTCACAGTCATGTTTCTTTGTTTTAGGTTCTGCAAATTCTTGAACAACTCCGATTCATAGTCTCCTGGTATGAACTTGGCCTTCAATCTTGCAACCATCTATCTCCACCAGGTGATCTTCAATTCACCATTCTCTACTCTATCTTTCTACAATTTTTTCCACCATAAGGCAACATGCCCTTTCAACTTAGTATATGCCAACTGGACTCTCTACAAGTACTTGACATCCTTAAACTCAAATTAGTCCTCTAGCTCTTCAATCCAATCGATCAGATCCTCTAGGTTCAGTGTTTTGAAAAAGTTGGAAACTTCAACTTTATGAACTTTATGAACTTTAATCGCTTGCAACGCGGCTCTTAGGAATCTTTCCTCTCTTTCATCTTTCAGTCCTTCAACTTCCTCAAGCTCTTCACCGGCTTCCTCATATTCATCCTCAAAATCAAGGTTTCTTTACATGTCATACAAAGCGGTTTGGATTTTATTCCTCACTTCATTCTTGAAGTCTTACATCATCTTCTCTACCCTCTAGGGGTTTGTCCTTCTAAGAGGAATCTCCTCTTCCACTCCAGTGAACTTCCTCAACTCGGCGATCTGACTACTAGTTTCAATTGCCTCCCCTCAATGATCTATTGAATACACATGCAACCTGCCTCCAATCAATGATATGTCCACCCAAAGGAATGTCTCAATATTCGCAAATAATTCTTCCACCAGCCAGTCCATAACCAACTCCGATACCACTTGATGTAGCCATAACTAGTAAGACCCTCAAAGAGAATCAACCGGCTTATGCAACAGGATTAACACAATGAAAACAACAAGAAAACATAACAAGATTACATAAATAGATCATATTATTGCTTTAGAACTTCTGGCAATCATTCGACTATCATCATATAATCATCAAAGAACATCTGGTAGTTAACTGGTTATATGCAGGCTACCAGCTAGATACAATCCAATCTGAGACTCTAAGAACCAACCGGATCATAAAATGTGAATCTCAATCCTTTTCCTAATTCTACTTCCTTTGCCCCAACAAATTATTACATAACATCATATTTCTACCCACTGGAACATATCTAGGTCGGCCTCATAAGATTACATTTACTAATGTAGGAAAATGAAATGTGTAACTAGGTCTGCCCAAAAATTAAAGAAATCTTTCTAGAAGATAACAACCATGAAGTGCAGCTTAGTACGAAGTTCATCCACATGCCAAAGAACATTGGACAAGACCCAAAATAGATCCACATGCCAAGAATCATGCCAGTAATGAAAGAAAACCAACTAGTAAGCACAAGAATTGTCCCGAAACCCAGAAATAGTCAACCGAAAGTGATAACTGGCCGAAAAAGAGCCCAAATGAACTGAAAATATGTAATTAAGCACGTGAACTAGCCTGGAAACCAAAAATAAGATCTACCATGAAAAATAAGCAACTACCGGTACCAACCGGTAAGAACATAGAAAACTGCATAAAGAACTAAACAAGAAAAAAATTGAAAGGAAATATTTTTGGTTGATGCAAGATTGCTCATCGACCAAGGATGATCCTGCATCACTTGTCATAGTGGAACATTCCTCTTTTGTGCCTTTGAGACTTTTTCCCTTAGGACTGTGACCTCACTGAATCCTATATCTTTCTCTTCAATATCTGATTTGTACTTTGTTCATGCTATCATTATCAACCCAAACTAGCTTAGGGACTACATTTTGAATCAATACATATGACTATTTTGATTGCTATTTCTAAATGTGGTATTGCATTGGTCCTTTTTGTTTTGAACCCTTTGTGGTATTCAAACACAAAAACCTATTATATTGAAAGATATTTTTGACCTGAATCTACGCTTTGAACCTCTTCTTTTTAGAGTATAACTAAACCTACCTTATGCACTAATTTTTAGATTTGAATGAATGTAGCAATGACTATCCCATTGAATGCTTATAGTTGTCAAGACTTTGACAAGTACATGAACTACCCTTTTCATAGCTATGGTTTTCCATACTCTGGCAGCCCTTCTTATGACTGTTCATTATTGTTTTAAGCATGATTTGAGGCTTTGAATCTTTGATGGATAGCAACTATTAATGTCTAGACTAAGCTTGCAAGGATCACATTTTTCATGTATCTCATATCTATGACTTGTCTCCATAATACAATGTTAATGGAAGCTTTGGCACTGATCTTTATGTGTAATTTTCTGCTCTAACATGCCTCTCTATATTGCAATGATATTCACATTTGTCCTTGGGGCTCTCAATACTGTGAAAACAATTGTATATTGACTATCAAAACTTGCTTTCTCTTAATCTTTATCATTGTCTTATGCATGATCACTAGTCATATGACTATTGTATCATGGATGGACTTCATCTATTTTCAATGTGACTAGTATATCTCAATGCATTCATTATCTTTTACTTGTCAAAGTCTTTGTTGATCATTGTATTTCCTCAAGATGAATTTCCCTAAGCTTTTCAACTAAGACTATTAATTAGGCCTAAGATGTTGAATTGTTATATGTATTGTCCACCCAATACTCTTATTGATGGCACTATTAGTGACTACAAAACATTTTTTTATTAGAACAATGACTATCCCTTACCCTATCATCTACACTATAATTGTTATTTTGCATGCAACAGTGCAAATTTAATGTCATTTGGTTATGTTTTCAACTATCTTAGTAATATAGGCAAATCTTCATAGCCATGAATGCAGTCATGGATAAGGGTTGCTCTTTTATGACTGTCCTTGATTGATCTTTTATTACTTCCTTTGGTACTAACATTGTCTTATCTCCATTGTTCTCTATGTTTGCCAGTTCTTGACATCTTGCATGGTATTGAGGCCATAGTCATAAAATATTGAAGTAGTTTTATGAAAATAATTTTTCTATGGACTATGTGCATATATTCTTCAATGCAAAAACCCAAAGAGACTATCTTACTATATAATGTCTCTTGAAAATCACTTCTCTTTGCCCTCATTACCTTTTCCATATGGGTCACCATCCTAAGACTTCTAAGGGGTCTGCTACTCCATCTTCTACTAGAGTGTTCTTTCCTCATTATTTCTTTGAGCTTATTATACATGATATGTGTCTTCTCATGGTTATGCCTAAACTATGTGATGGCCTTATGCTTGAGATTGTCTTATGAAGTGACTATATTATTTTGACTATATTTTTTCATAACAATGGCAATGGCTTTGTATATGAAATTCTTTTGACTTCTAAATCACTATAAGCTATCTTGAATGGAACTAGAACATTTGTATCTTGATAGTGTTGCTATAGGCTTGTGATCTTTGTATGAATCCCTATTATTGATATGTTTATCATCTATTATCTTGTTCCTTGTGATCATGCCATATTCTATGAGTACCCCTTTGTTGTTTGAGGCTCTTTAGTCCTTCTAACCTTTATTTGTGTCATTGTTCTTAATACTACTCTCAGGGCTTCTATACCATTACTATGTCTTCTATCCATTTCTAAACTTGCCCTATGACTATGAGTTTTATTGCTCCAAAACAGTGATATAAGACTAATCTGAAATGAAGGATTTGTAACTCTCTTTATGATTTTCCATGATATCAAACTAAACTAAGAACATTATCTTTTTTATAGGTCTATCAATGACCTTTTTCATGTTTGAAATAGTCACTTGAGGTTTTATTCTCTTTCGAGGTCTACTACCATTGTCTTGTTTAGACTGTCAAAATATTGTATTGTCGCAGATTAAATATCTCTGTCAACATTATTGATGGTTCTCTAAAATGCTCATGACTACCACAACCTTTATTTGTATAGAAAAAATATTATAAATTCCCTTGAATAACTCATATAAAAATCTAATCCTTTATGGAAACAAAGAGGAAAAGTTCAGATAGAAGTTGGACTTGTTTTGATGACATACTCAAGCTCACCATGAGTTTTGTATTGTTTTACAAGGATATGTCTCCTATCTTCCCTTCTATCATGATGTGTACTCCATGTTCAAGTCCTTGAATGTTGAAGTTTCATTAAATAAAATCTTCACTTCTTCTCACCACTGAAGATATCTTCATTGTATATGTGTTTATCTATTCATTGGGTTGTTGTTAGAATTGTAGAATCTCAACAACCATGGTTAACCTTGCAAACAAAAGGAAAACTCATAAAAATAGGGTTTCTACATGACACCCCAACTCTATTATGGTCAACAACCATGGTTCACCTTGCAAACAAAAGGAAAACTCATAAAAATAGGGTTTCTACATGACACCCCATCTCTATTATGCTAAACCTAAGTTTGCGCCTTTAATCTGAAGTTAAGATTGAGTTGAGCATATTTGTACATTGAAATTGTTAGGATAACCAGTTGACAACTGAGAGGGGGGGGGGTGAATCAGTTGTCAACAGATTATAAAACTTTAAGCACACAAAACCTTTTACCAGAATGCATAAACCAAATACCGAAATAGAAGATATAACAATTAAGCACAAAAATAAATCACATAATAATTACCAACCATCCATAAAACATAACATTGAGATTTGTACGTGGAAAACCCGATAAAGGGAAAAACCATAGTGGGAAGCCTACCCACAGTTAGATAATGCTTCTGCAGTATGTGATTACAATAAGAGGGGCCTGCACATGTAGGAAGGCCAATAACCTAGAGAACACTTCTCATCACCAAAGGAGCTTCACTAACTATAAAGAAATCCAGACTACAATCTAGAAAGATGAATGAATTGTAAGAATAACATCTCCTATGCTTGAGTACAATTTCAGCTAAGCTCAATACCAGAGGTCTTAAACCTCTTACACAAACCTAATTAGATCACCTATGATTGACCAAAACCTCTGCATATGATTACAACTTTATTCACACATAGATAATCCCATGACCTATACCACAATCTACAAAGAGATCTTACATCATATTTATACCAACCCAGGACCTAAACAAGTAGGCCAACCACCTAAAAGATAATACAATAAATCTATTACATAATCCCGCAAACCAATAATAAACCAAGTCAGCCTAAGACCAAAACAACATAAACCAAACAATAAATCAAATTGGTGATGCATTGGGAGCATCAAACAACACGTTACATAAACCAGTCCATAACCTAGCAGAATAACACCAGACCCAAAATAGGTCACCATAAGCCAAATGAAACACCATGAACAATGGGAACACGGACTTGATAACCATCAACACTTTGATAACCTTCTAGAAGCTACACCAATACCACTTATCAGATTCACCAAAAGATCTTCATCAAAGCATTGTCAGTAAAACCCTTATCGGTAACCAAAAGGCTTACTAGAAGAAATGATAGCATCCAGATCATCAAATCATGAACCAACTAAATGTTATACGCATTAGGAACACATGAATAACCAATCCAAATAAATTCCAACAACTTGACCAAACTAGAGACAAATCTCTAGATCAACATCAAAGACCAACCACTCTACCGAACATCGGTAGACAACAAAACAGCTAGTGTTGATATCAATGACAAACATCAATGCAACACATAATCAATTCCTCCAAATTGCCAACAATCTCCCCCTTTGGTATTGATGGCAACACGAGATGTGAAAAACATCCAAGTGCCAAGAAATTCCAAACAAGTCTCCCCCAATGGAAGACATTCAACAATCTCCCCAAAATGATATGACAATGAAGTTCTAAACCAACAGACCAAACTCCCCCTATGAATGATATCGCTGTTAAGCTCTATTTTTCACATAAATATCTCTCCCACTTTGACATCAATGCCAGAAATATGACATAAATATCAAAGAAAAGTCATAAAACCTCTGAACCACATAGCTAACTACTCCCCCTGAGTAGTAGCACCAACTCATCAATCCAAAATGAATGATAGTTTTGATAATGCATGTTGGAATGATGCCAATCGACATCACTCAAGTTTCTACCAAAGGGATAGAAACTCCCAATCTGTCTCTGAAGTACTTAAATGATTCCTTAGGCAAAGGCTTAGTGAAGATATCCACAATCTTCTCTTTAGTGTTCACATAAACTAGTCCGACTTCATTTGCTTCCACCTTCTCCTTCAAAAAATTATACTTGATAGAAATGTGCTTAGTCTTAGAATGAAATACCAAATTCTTTGATATGTTAATAGCATCAAAGTTATCATAGTGAATAACTACTGGTTCATTGCAATCTACCCTTATATCCTTCAACATTTGCTTCATCCATAGAAATTGTGTATAGTTAGTAGCAGCAACAACATACCCAGCTTTAGCAGTAGATAAAGAAGTACATGATTGTTTCTTACCAATCCATGAAACAAGTTTCTTTCCAAGAAAGAAAGCTCCACCGGATGTGCTCTTTTGGTCATCAATATCTGTATATGCACATAGTGTAAAGTCATCATTTTTAGGATACCACAAACCATACTTAGTTGTTCCTTGCAAATATTTGAAAATCCTTTTCACCACACTCTCATGATTCTCTCTAAGATCACTCTAATATCTTGATACAATACAAAATACATTCATTATATCCAGTCTAGTCTAAGTCAGATATAACAAACCTCCAATCATATATTTATACCTTGTAGGATTTACCGGAGTTGATGCATCATTCTTTGTCAATTTCTCCCTTATAACCATAAGAGTACCAACTGATTTGGGATTTTCCATACCAAATTTCTTCAACAATTCTCTAGCATACTTAGTTTGACAGATAAAAATACCTTTATCATTTTGAGTAATCTACAAACCTAAGAAAAATTTCATCTCCCCAATCATAGACATCTCAAATTCATTCTTCATACTTTCTAAGAATTCCATACATAACTTATCCTCACCTCCAAAAATGATATCATCAACAAAGACTTCAACAATCAATATTTCATCATCAGCGATCTTATAGTATAAGTTACTGTCAGCATTACCTTTAGTGAAACCAAGCTTCAAAAGATATTTGTCCAATCTAGCATACCAAGCTCTAGGGGCTTGTTTCAATTCATATAAATCTTTCCTTTGCAAACCATGCTTTTGTCATTTGAAAGCGAAAAACCATCAGGTTGCTCAATATAAACTTCCTCTACAAGATCTCCACTCAAAAATGTACACTTAACATCCATCTGATAAACCTTGTATTTCTTATGGGCAGCATAAGCAAGAAATAATCTTACAGTCCTAGGTACCGGAGCAAATGTCTCATCATAATCAATTCCTTCCTTCTAAGAATATCCTTTACTTACCAATCTAGCCTTGTTCCTCACAACTTGTCCATCCTCATTCAATTTATTCCTAAAAACCAATTTAGTTCCAATAACATTATTATTTTTAGGCTAGGGAACTAAAGTCCATGTGTTGTTCTTTTCAATCTAATCTAATTTCTCTTCCATAGCTCTCATCCAACATTCATCTTTACAAGCTTCAATAACCGATGCCAGTTCAACTTGAGAAATTAAACATACCTCATCAGTTGCAAACCTTCTTCTTGTCATTACTCCTTTGTGCTTGTCTCTAATGATTTGATCTTTTGAATGATTTAATCTTACATACCTATGAGTCTTCTGACTTTCTATTTCTCTGCTCTGATCTTCAATTACTATTAAATTTTCTGATACTGCCAAAGTAACTGTTTCAAAATTTTGTTCTAGTATAGGTGCTACCGGTTCAGTTATGATCATCTCCACTTCTGGTTCACTCTCATAAGTTTTGATTTGACCTTTGTACTGCTCATCCACCTTGATATTAGCACTCTCAACAATTCTCTGCAATCTTTTGTTATAACATCTATATACTTTGCTTTCATTAGAGTAACCAAAAAATTTCCCTTCATCACATCTAGGATCAAACTTTCCAGTGGAATCATCTCTTTTGATATAGCATTTACTACCAAATATTTTGAAATACTTAACTGTAGGTGTATGACCAAACCATAACTCATAAGGTGTCTTACTGGCATCTCCTTTGATATGAACTCTGTTGAATGTGTATACCACCATGCTTGCAGCTTCTCCCCAATAGATATGAGGCAAATAATCATCCATCATCATAGTTCTAGCCGCATCCAAGATAGTTATGTTATTTATTTGCACAACACCATTCTACTGAGGTGTCTGGGGTGCAGACAACTATCTTTTTAACCCACACTTCTCACAATAACTATTAAATTTACTAGATGTGAATTCACCACCCTGATATGACCTTAAGAATTTAATCTTCAACCTTGCAATTTGTTGAATCAAGCTTAGGGGATTCTCTCCAGAAAATAGTTGCAATTGAACTATTAGTTGCCATAGGATCTTCCTCAAGTGATTAAGCTTTTATAGAGAGGACCAGGCTCTGATACTAATTATTAGGATAACCAGTGGACAATTGAGAGGGGGGGGGGATGAATCAGTTGTCAACAGATTATAAAACTTTAAGAATACAAAACCTTTTTGCCAAAATGCATAAACCAAATACCCAAATAGCCAATATAACAATCAAGCACAAACATAAATCACATAAAACCAATATTTGTACGTAGAAAATTTGATAAAGGGAAAAACCACAGTGGAAGCCTACCCACATTTAGATAAAATTTTTGTAGTAAGTATGTGATTACAATAAGAGGGGCTTGAACATGCAAGAAGGCCAATAGCCTATAGTGCATTGCTCATCACAAAAGGAGCCACACTGGCTACAAAGAAATCCATACTACAATCCAGAAAGATGAATGAATTGCAAAATTAGCATCTCCTATGCTTGAGTAAAGTTTTGGTTAAGCTCAATACCGGAGGTCTTAGAACCTCTAAGTACACAAACCCAATTCGATCACCTATGATTGACCAAAACCTCTACATATGATTACAACTTTATTCACACACAGATAATCCCATAGCCCATACCACGATCTACAAAGAGATCTTACATCATATTTATACCAACCTGGGACCTAAACAAGTAGGTCAACCACCTAAAAGATAATACAATAAATCCATTACATAATCTAGAAAACCAATGATAAATCAAGTCTTCCTGAGACCGAAAGAACATAAAGCAAACAATAAATCCAACCGGTGATGCATCGAGAGCACCAACCAACACATTACATAAACCGGTCCATAACCTAGAAGAATAACACATGACCTAAAATAGGTCACCATAATCCAAATGAAACACCATGAATGACTGGAACATGAACATGATAACTATCAACACTTTGATAACCTTCTAGAATCCGCACCAACACCACTTATAAGATTCACCAAAAGATCTTCATCAAAGTACTGCTAGTAAAACCCTTACTAGTCACCAAAAGGATTACTAGAATAAATGATGGCATCTGGATCATCAAATCCCGAACCAACTAATTGTGATATGCATCAGGAACACATGAATAACCAATCCAAACCAATTCCAACAGCTAGACCAAACTGGAGACAAATCTCTAGATCAACATCAAAGACCAACCACTCTATCAAAAGTTGGTAGATAGCAAAATAGTTAGCATTGACATCAATGACAAACATCAATGAAACACATAATCAATTCCTCCTAATTTCCAATAGAAATAAGTTGAATGGTATTCCCTCCAAAATTTCTAGGAATAAAGCAACATTAAAATGTTGATTCAACTTTAACTTCCCCTTTTCAACATAGAAGAAGGATTCAAAAGATCCCTCAATATGAAATGAACACTTACTCACCTTATTTCACCATTTTTTCCTTTGCAACCTCATTATTTCAGTAATGTATTGAAATAATGAAGGATTTTAATACCTAGGAATCTTGGCAAACTTTGCAATTGACCTATAAACTCAAATCAACCTAAATTTTAAATCGATATAAGCAAACCCAAAAGGTGCAGTTATGACAAAGAGTCAAAATCTATAACAATGAGAAAAAGTAAACCATACACACATAATGACCAACACTAGGTGAAATGAAATAAGGGTTACACCTCTCTTTGAATTATGTACAACCCAAGCATCCACTAAACCTACATGGATGCATGCATATAAAAGAAAGGAAAGCTTACTACATCAGGATATATTCCCGAGTGCTTCATCAATTCAAAGACTTTGACATCATCATTGCAAAATCAATTTTGTGCATATCCTTTAATCATGGCATTCCATAAGACAAGATTTGTTTTGGGCATGTTGTCAAATAGTTTGCGTACCTTGTGTTTTCTTCCACATTTTGCATACATGTCTACTAGGAAATTTGGCTTAACACCTACCAATTATATTTTCTTGGAATTTTCTAAAGCCTTTTCAATAAATCCAATTTGTGCATATCTTGTAGTCATTGCAGTCCACAAGAACACATATTTTTGAAGTGTTATGTCCAACAGTTCACGTGCTTTGTGTACGATTCCACATTTTGCATACATGTCTACCAAAGTAGTTACAACTACAATATCTAACAAAAATACACTATCCTTTATGATTTGATGAATGTCCATACCCTGCTTCAAAGCTCCCATTTTTGGCACAGGTAGGGAGGATTCTGGAAAAGGTTGTGGAATGACTGTCACTTTTAATTTTGTGCAATATATTAAAAGCCTTCTTTGAATTATTATTCCTTTATGACTATTTATAATTATTTCTTTGTGACCCCCTTTCACTTTTAATCTATTGTACTTGATGTTTCTTTATCGTGTTTTGATCCATACCCCCTACTCACTGTTTTGAAGCTTGATAAAACAGTAAGAACTCCTCTTTTCCTTTAACCCTAGCACTCTGACCCTTGCGTATTCTAGTTTTATAGCTCCATTATGACTGCTAAAATGAATTCTTGGATTGCAACAATGGCCTTTATTTAATGGGTTGGAACAAAATATCTATCAACTATACTTTTTACTTAGCCTTGTGATTGTCACTTCATGTCTTTATGACTATATTTAGGCTACGAATAATGGTTTTTGACTACCACAAAAGTCTTCAAGACTTCTAATCCCTATGAATTTCTTTCTTTCCTCTATACTACTTGCTCACAACATGTGACTATATCTTTGCTTGTGGGTATTAATAAATATAGCCTCTATGGGTTAGACATATCCATGATGTTGCTCCAATCATCATTTGTTGATACCTTAGGAATATTTATTGATTTATGTCTTGTTACTAATCACTTTTGATATTGTTTCTAGACTGTTATCTCTACTCCCCAAATGGCTAATCACTATCTTCCAATGGACTGTGATCTTTGTGATAGGCTACTCATATGCAGTATACTTTGTGTGGAACTCATAGAGTGTTATTCTACTTTGAATGACTATGCATTGGTTGTGGCACTATAGTATGATCTTCATTTGATTGTCCTTCGACCCATGGCTCAATTCATTGACTAATAATGATGGGTTATTGTGATATTTGGCATACTTGTGCCAACATAGAGTCTTGTGTTTGTGTATACCTCTTGATATGTCATTCCTCTTTTATGATAAGACTTTGTCATCACTATATGGCTCAAAGAAGGCAATAATGTCTTTCTTCTTTACTATTCACTGCATAGTAAGGTTTTGAATGATGTATTGACTATGCCCTTTGAGTAAATCTATGATGCTCTTGGTCTTCTCATTTTCATTTCTCCAAATCTATATGACTACTCTAGATATGTTGAATTATTTTGATAGTGATTTTGAGGTCTTTTCACTGTTATTTAAGGCTGCTATGGGTCCTCAATGACTTCTTACTTTCTCTAGAGACAGAAAATATACTCCTTTTAAAGGTACTCACCGCTTTGCTATTCCTTGATAGTCCCTTGTATCCTTGTTAATTATTTGAGGTTATGACTAGGTTTGCTACTCTAACTGTGTCTTTGGTTGTGAGTCTGAGTAACCTATTTGTCATAGTACCTTGCTACTATCTTAAAACTCTGTGTGCTTTGGATTTATTTGTGACTATCACTATTACCTCTAATTTGTTCATTATTTTCATGTTCTTGATCTACAATCATTACATTAACTAAACTTAGGCTTTGAATTCTATGGTTTAGGGCTTTAGGCTAATCTTTCTATTCATTTAGATAGCTTTTCCTCTTATTTATTATTCCTTGCTCTAATTTTGATGCACCATTTATGTCTAAGTCTCTACCATATAGCCTTATCTTCTTGAGGCTTCTCATTGAGTATTGTATTCATGGTCTTTTTATAGCACCTATAGACTCTCTTTAATAATTTTGACTGTCTTTATAGTATTGATCAACAACTTTTAATATCTTTGTTTTGAACCTTTATCACTGCCCTACACCTTGAGATCATTCTTTAAATTATTCTATTGTGATTTATCCTAAAAAGGGTTTTCTAATACTTTGACAGTGATGCCCATTGTGATATTCAACAACAAAATCTTTATCTTTCATTTATGGTTGCATTGTGATACATTGATTGCATCCTAGGGTTTTGATAGTATACACTCATCTTATTTGAAACTCACACAGGATCAAAACACTTTCAATGCATACCATTATCTATTCTTTATATTTTCTCAATGAGGATTGATTGAATTTTATCGTTGTATCTTCCTCTTAATGACCATGGGAACTCTTATTGACAGTTCACTGTTAATTTGACTCCACTATGCATTATTCCCTATCTTCAATCTCTATTCTGTGGCATAAATATTTCTTTGATCTTTGTGTTCATGTCTCCAAGATTTGTGACATACAATGATCTTCTTTTATTTTCATTGTGCTTTATTCCTTCTATGGGCACTACCATTGTTTGATGGTGTGCCAAAACTACTAAAATAATACATCTCCTTTATCATAATTTTGGCTTTCAATACTTCCACCCTGTTGGTGCCTGAAAATGGGTTTACACAGACACAAGGCAAAGACCAACCTATGTCCTCTAAATATCTATGGAAAGCCACTTCCAACTATTAATATTCTTCAAACTTGGACCAACATCAACAAGAATACAAGATCCTTCTACACTTTGAGCTCTACAAAACCCGGGAGGGTGATCCCCATGCCAATTTGTGATCTCTATGCCACACTCACAAATTATACATGAAATAAAGCAGATAATATCATATAAAGGCTCGACAGAAAGGGAGAATGCTCAAGAATGGAAAATTCCCCAGTGATCCTTAACCATTTTGGAGCATGACATGATTAAATGCACATAACAACATACATGTAAATGAAAATATTTTGATATTCAACAAATTATAAAAAATAAGTGGTGATCCCGAATAGAAAATCAACACCAATGCAGTTGCTTGGCTATGATCAGTGCCTTACTCCATTGGGTACATGAATTCATACTACATAAAATGTATTTCTATAGAATTTATCTAACAGCATATAAACCTAAGATAATATTGTTGGAAACCAATAACACTAAGAGGGGGGGTGAATCAGTATTATACCAGAATAGTAGATTTTAGCCTTATTAAAACATGCATACACCAACTGGTATATGGGTAAAAATAGAATTGAAAGAAGTAAAGAAACTAATAAGCCAATCACATAAATGAGAATCATAACACATAGATTTATACATGGAAAACCTTAAAGAGGAAAAACCATAGTGGGATTTGTGACCCACAATATCAATCCATTGGCCATATGAAGAGATATTACAAAATATGAGGGGCCTACACTTGCAGGAAAGCTTATAGCCTACAACACACTGCTCAGTCACAATAGAAGCCTCACTGACTACATAAAATTCTAGACAACAATCCGAAGAAGTGTGAACTGCTTAAGATAGCATCTTCTATGCCAAAATACAGCTCTGGTTTAAGTTATGTATGTTTTAGTTTGAAAACCTAAACCCCTTTACTGAAATAACCCTTACAATAAATTCCTCACATACATAATCTCTCTAAATAATTTTGCATGATATTATATTCGCATATCCATAATCTCCTATCTTATGTCTATACCTCTATATCAAAATGATCTATCAAACTGACCTATATACCCTATACAATGTTTATGCCTTATGTCGGCTTACAAAGATATATACAATATCAGATTACATGTTAGCCAAATAAAATAAATGAATAAACATTAAAAGCAATTGCCAATGCTAGATCCAAGATATGTTGGCCTCCAATACTGATAACATTTACTATACCATGTCGGCCTGCATTGCCCATGATCAAAGAAATCTTTCTGACCTGTAGGTGCTGGTGTAGAATCTGTGAAGTGTTTGTCGGTACACCATATAATCAAAACATAAAGTTGAAATACAAAATCATGTTACCATCAATGATGACATAAAGCAACCAACCAATGGAGTGTCAATTGCCAACAAATATTTCCTTGCAATACATCATATTTGCAAACCCAACCCCAAAACTACTTATCAAAATCCCTGCAAATATCCCTACCACTCTGCAATTCTACTCAAGCATTTAATTGGCCCCTTAGACAAAAGCATGAACAAAAAATACATACACCACAACAATGCAATGATTGATAAAATCCTTGATGATATTCATTCAAAATATGATAGAACAATACACTAGAGAGAAATGGGTTTGAATTATATTTCTATTGAATAATTCGGTTGTCCTTGTCAAAATACAATTCATACATAACTCCTTCAAGAACCTATAGAAAAATAGACATAAGACTCTTTCTATTTTTCTATACAAATGACTTTTTACAACTTTTTCATTTCACCTAGACTTTGCTATTGGAAAAAAAAAATCGGAACACTCAAGGGACTGAAAATCAGAGCCCCGTCTCATAGCCCTGAATTCCCTTTTATAAAAAACAAGGGAGAAAACAAGCTTAAGACCAAAGGAGACACTTGTCATCTCAAAATGATCACATACAATTGGATTTTATTACAAAAATATCCCATCCTTGATTTCGCTCATACAGGATCGAAGTCTGCGGCTGCTTCTCTAAACTCATGATGAATTTTACCACCATTTATGTTATACTGGTTCAAAAAATATCTGCCACTAGAAGAATAAAAAAGTTATATCAAATTGTTTGCAACCTTTATTCATCATTTAGATACATAATACTCCACACACTATACTCTTCATCAGATGGCTAGTCAAAGCTCATGACTTCATCAACTTTTCCCCTATATAGAATATAT
The DNA here is from genome assembly GCF_030272615.1 of Cryptomeria japonica. NCBI lineage: Eukaryota > Viridiplantae > Streptophyta > Pinopsida > Cupressales > Cupressaceae > Cryptomeria > Cryptomeria japonica. Next base: position 141,189,911 of record NC_081412.1, on the reverse strand, counting down.
TTAATGAATACTTTGTTTGCATCTCTTTCAAAAGTTTCAAACAATGACCCCGTGGCAATTATTTTATCCAAGCTATCCTCCAGTATATCCATCTTTAACCCATCACATATTAGCTCTACCTGGGTACTGATAACTCTTTCTGCCTCTTCCTTCCAAAATTGTAGAGGCTTGATTGCCCCTTCTTCATCTTTAATATCTGGCAAAAGAGTTTGATTCAACTCACTGAAACTCTTCATCAGTTCTCTTACCTTTCTTTCTATATTTTTCAGCAAAATTTGGGCTTCCTGCATTGATTTTGCCAACAAGTATGTTGGTTGCAATGCACGTGGTCTCTCCACATGATACTTAGAAGCCATGGATATTATTCTGAGCTCATTTCCCCTTTGCAACCAGTTTGTAAGCAAAGGAATTGCCACTTCTTTATCATCATCAAATTTTTGAATAGAATTGAATAATAAAGAATATAAGGCAGGAACACTATTGATTCTACTATCAACTTTCTCATTAGCTCTGCCTTTTCCAAGGATTCTCTTTTTAAAGTTTCATGTGCCAACTTAGCAACATCAACATTCAACTTTGTAGCCTCTACACTTGATGTGTCAAATGCTCTTTTTATAATAAGGCCTCTCCTCAAATTGGGGTTTAAGCCACTGATGTTAAGATTTCTAGGTCCTTCCTCTAGCACCCATATTGCCAAGGTTGCATAATCATCCACAAAATCTAATCCTTTTAATGTCAACCTTGCTTCCTCCTCTAAATTCAAATGTTGACCTTTTGATTTCCCGATTGCATCAAAAGCCACAACATCTGCTATGTCCCATTCTGGTAAAATTAGGAATCCATCCCGACTTATAATCTTTTTGCCCTCATCAGCAGTGATTTCTTTAAACTCTTCCATCATTTCATTCTTGACTTCTTCTTGATTTTCTTGATCAGATCTATCTGGCCTTTGGGCCTTTTTCTCGGTACTTCTTCTTTTGTATTCTTCAATCTTCATCTTCCATACTAGTTGTAGAAAGGTTGGGCTCGTCAAAAAAGTATCATCTTCAAGGAACTTATCACATGCCTCTTTTCTTGCATCCCTAAAAGCTTTACCTTGAATATCTAAAGGAGTGAGGTCCAACTCTAGATTAGGGGGCCAAAAAGGAACACCGAGTTACATTTTTGCATTTGTTTCTATAAACATAGCTTCCTCCATTTGTTCTTCATCCTGTCTTATAGGTGATGGCAAAGGACTTCTGTCTAATTCTTCAAGATCAAGGAATCTTAATTCCTTAAAAAGGCTTGATTTGCATCTTCGGGGAAGGATTTGTACTCATTATCTTTTTACCTTTTCTCCTTTCTAACCTTCCACTATTGTTACTGCTCTCATCTTCACTACTTGTTTCTTCTCTTTCTCTTTTCTAAGAAGATTCATGAACAAGTCTCCTTTCTACCATGCCACCTGCTCTTTTAGACAAAGGAGGTTGTGAGCTTGACTATTGTTGGCCATGAACTTCTTCAAGTTTAACCTTCTTCTCCTTTAAAATTAGCTTTAATTCATCAAAATTGTTCATAGAAAAGTTGACCTTAGCACAAAATGGGGTAAAATCCTTCACTAGATCATAATTTGGATCCATATGGTGAATTGCAGCCCACAACTTTCTGAAGATTATCCATCTTTCTTTCCTCCACTCCTGAGTCATGAGAACAAATTCATTTCTAATTATATCCTTAGGAAAGTTATGCTTGTGAGGCAATAGACCTCCTTTTCTTCTTGTCTTGAAGATATTATAGAAGCCCTCAGAGTCACTATTTCTAGCTATGCTCACCCCCAAATAATATGGAGCAAAGAATTTATCAAAATGTTGATATCCTCCTTTTAGAATTATAAAATAAGGGATGATATTGTAGTCAGGGAAAATTATTCCTTTGCCCCTTCCCTTTAATTCCTTGTCATGAATCATCATATCTACCACATTACCTCAGTAAAACCCATTCTCAAAGGAACATTGAAAGGAAGTGCATGTGGTTGTCAAGAGAAACCGTAGATTCTGATAACAGTGCTTATAGGACAAGGGATAAATTCCCCCCAATTGTGCTCAATCCTGAGAAGTGGCAACCTCTCATTGGGCCTTACAAAATCATGTAGCTCCTTGGGGATCCTGGATGGGTTTACTATCAACCTTTGCCTCAACTTAGAAGAAAATTTGTTATCAAATCTTACAAAGCTAGCCTCCTATCTATCCCGAGACATATCCGTGCTCCAAAGCTGCACTGGAATCTCCTTATTATCAATTGTCCTTTTTAGGTTCATGGTACCCTCAAAGTAATTTGTGTTCGTAAAAAGGAACATATGCATGAGTAAATAATACCAGAAGAATTTAGCACTAGACACTTCATTTTTAATATCTGGTAACCCCTCATGAATCTTTTCTTCAAGGTATGGGGCAAAGTCAAAAATCACTGAATAATCTGGATGTTGAATTTGCATGGCCATGTACATGAAATCAAGTGGTATAATTGTAATTGGAATGAAACCCAATACCTGACACAAAGAGAAAAAGGTATCTTGAAAGTAGGGAGCAAAATCACCAATAGGGAATGGCTCCTCTAAGCTAGGGCCAATATGGTATGTTGTGTTCCCTTCTCTAGCCAAATGCATTGGAAGGAAATTACTTCTAATAAACTCCTTCATTTTATAGTATTCTTCTTTTAGCTCATTCAGGTTTACTTGCACCAAGTTTACAGATGGTTCATATAGGTCAAAAATATCCTAGAATTTTTCCCTTCTGAGGGTCAACAAAATGTCTCCTTCATTTCCTCTAATAACCCTTGAGACAAGGTCATATCTATTTGCAGTATCCTTGAGAAGGTCAACATCCATGAACACACTAGGCACCACTAACTTACCCAAATAATACTGCTTGGGACTAGATCATGGGGAATTCAAGTTCCTCTATCCATACCATAATTTGAACATCTCTAATCCGGTCATTGGTATACTAACATCCGCCAAGTAGAATGCTTTATTAGTTAACCCTTCTCCTAGGGATTTTCCACTCATAAATCTCTGCCCTTAGTGTCTATTGTTGAGGGCTTCAATTGGTCCAAGAAATCATCATAAGGATTCTTTTTCATGTAATCAGTTTTCCCTTAATGTTTTTTTGAGGGAGCCATCTTTTGAACTAGGGTTTTCTACTATAGCTTCAAATTGAGAAAGAAAATACTAGGGCTAATGCAAGATTTAAATTACAACAGTAATTTAAGAAAATTCCACTCTTCTTTGTTTAGCTTCTAACCCTAGAACAATTGAAATTATTTTCTTATAATTTTATGCACAATTTATAACATCAATTGTTTCAAGAATAGATGAAGGAGCTTAGACAAAATTATTGTTTCGATTACACCAGAGGGATAGTGATTCTGTGTTGCAAGGAATTGTTTCAACCTTCTTCAGCAGCAGGAATGTCTTCTAGATCGCTAAGAAATTATTTACGAATCAAGAACAACTTTTAAGAGTACTTTTATTATTCCCTGGAATGAAATGCTAATGTCTCATCTGCCATTACTACTCACGTGAGTGAAACAATGACTCTAACTTGCATTTGAAAAGTTGAAAACTTGACCATTGATCATCTTTCAAGTTGGCAAATCTTACAGACCAATCCATTCAATCTGACAGTTACCCTCCAATGTGGCAAGCAGTTCCATCCTTGGAATGATGTGGCACATCCAACTCATCACCTATTTCACAACTTTCAGTGACCCCACCATCGGCTTTCCTTGGCCCACCTTGGACACGTGGCATCATCTTGTGATGTCGCGGTTCATAATCTCCTTGCATCTTTTGATCGCAGGATCAAGAAAACTATTGGATCTTCTCTCTATTTACTTTCTAACTGCACTAGTCACTTAACAATGGCTGCTAAATGTCAAGAATTTCTTAGTCCAGAATTAAAACATTACCTCTTGATATAAGCACGTGAAAAAACATTCATTTCTAGTAACTCGGGTTTTACCCGCTGGGAACCGGTAATATCAAAAATTTGAAAAGTCAAACCGCTAGCTCACCTTTCTTTGTTGAGCACATGTGGCATCATCTCATGATGTCACAGTCTTTATCATTCTTTCACTTTTGACCATGGGGAATCATGGACCGTCAGATCTATCCTATCTTTATCAACTGGCCTAAATACTTAGGAATTTCAGAATTAGGAAAATTATGGGCGCGGGCATAAACATTAAAATGAGACCGACTATAGGGAAATTTTCACGCGACTTAGGAAAATCATATCTTAGACCAGTCTAACACAACTTAGCACTTAGGAAATAAAATGACCCCACCAATGGTAAAAATCCCTCAGCCTTAAGTGGGAAAAAGTAAAAATAGAACATAAAAGGCTCAAGGTTTTTCTTTTATATCAAGAATTAATTAGAAATCACAACCCCTAAAACACTAAATCTTGAAACCTTGACACAGGGCACAATAAAACTAGAATGACCAAAATTTTGCAAGACATGATTTTAGGTCCTATTAGTGGCTCTAGTTGGGGACGTTCATTTGACATAAATGAGGTGAGAAACCAAAATCTTTGGTGAAGCAGACCAATTTGTACCTAGACAAGGTAACTTCAACAGAAAAGGAAACTACATTAATATGTACAAAACCAAACTAATGCTCATGGATAATAAATACTTTTAAGAAAAGTAGAGCTTGAAGAATTGTCCATGAACAAGCAATTCAAGAGCGTCACCATTTACATCTTAGAGAATACATGAATCTTCTCCCCATTTGCTTTAGATCAGATATAGGCCCAGCCAAATGGCATCAAACTTGCCATGTTTTCCCTTGTCTTCTAATCTGGCATTCCACATCAAAACCAAATCATTAATTTGAAAAGTTCTTGTAGTTTCTCTTTTCTCATACAAGTTTTTAACTTGCATCTATAACTTTGTATTCCTAGTACTAGCTTCTATTCTAGTTTCATCTAGTTCCATTAAAGCCTCAATCCTCAACTGCATATCATCATCTATGTCATTGTCATAAGTTTGGATAAACTTATACATCTCCATCAGGTTGTTTTGGGGTAACCTTGCATGCATACCATATACCAAATCAAAATATGCACATCCAATTGCTTTCTTAATTGTTACCTTGTCTACCCAAACTGTTAATCTTATCTTTGAATCCCAAGCCTTTTTGTTTTTCTCTAGGATTCTTTTGATGATCTTCATCAAACTTTTATTGCTTGATTCAGCTTGCCCATTTCCTTGTGGGTGGTAAGGTGATGAATATGAGATTTGGATACCATATTTGTTGCACAAGTTTTCATATTCCTCTAACCTTAAACTCATGGCATTATCAGAGACTATCCCCTCTGGACATCCAAATCTAGTCAATATATTATGTGTGAGAAAATAAATTACCACCTTACTTGTTGTTTTTATAGTAGGTATGGCTTCAACCCACTTAGTGAAAAAATCAGTGGCCACTAAAATCCAAGAATGACCACTACTAGATTTACATGCTATCCCTCCAATGAAATCTATACCCCATTGCTGGAATGGAGCCTACACATTTACAGGTCTTAATGGCAGATTCCTTGAAAATTTTAATTTTCCTAAAAAATCTTTGGCATGGATCACATTACTTGACTAGTTGATGTGCATCCTTGAAAATTGTTGGCCACCAAAACCCAACCCTTAATATCTTGTGTGCAGTTTTCTTGGCCATATAATGCCCTCCACAAACTCCACTATGCAATTCAGACAATAACTTCTAAGCTTGATCCCGATCAACACATTTTAGCATGACACCATCACTATTCCTCCACCAAATTTTGCCATTAACTATGGCATATTTGATAGCATGTAATTTTAATATCCTTCTTTTATTATCACTCATGTCTTTAAGACATTTCATCCTCTACAAATAGTATATGATATCATCATACCATTTACAGTCATCCATGTCACAGATATAAGATCTTGTTGGCATATGATGAACTGGTATGATGATATGATGATAATGTATGGTGTCATTGATGTCAATAAGTACAGGTGAACTGGTATGAAGATTGGAAGAATTTGTTATTGATGTTCAAGTAGGAGAATTGGTATGAAGAGATGTAGTGGACCGGTGTCAGGTTTTCACTAAGTGTGACTACCAGTTGGTAGTCTCATCTCTAGGATTTCTGGTTTGGCAATCTAGCTTGTGCGATGAAATCGGTGACATTCTGTGATGAGTTAGCTAAGAGATGAGGATGAGATCAAGATGCCACATCAGTTTTGTGCATGTGAAGGATTTCCTTTAGGATCTTGCATGTGAAGATCAATTGCATTAAATGTCTACCTCAGGAATGAACATTCTTCTTAGCGATATGTGAAGAGAGCGTGATGGGTTACTGATTTCCATATACAGTGAAGAAAGGAAGATCCAGAATGACTTGTGATCTATTTGAGATTGTTTTATTCTATGCAAAGTGTTTGAATGGTCAAGATTGGACCGCTTGTAATTGTAAACCTAAAATGTTTAGGGTTTAGGGTTTATGCTACTGACCTAATTATTGTCTATAAGGTCGATGAGTTTTGATATTGTAAGTGTTGGAAAATGTTGTGTTTGTATCTGAGTGATGAGATAATTTCTAGAGCAATGAGTGGAAAACTACAAAGTGTGATTGCAGAGTAGAGGAGCTAAAAGGGATTAGCCATAGCATGTAGTGTTGTTATCAGATTAGAGCTTTACCTATTATCTTCTAGCCATTTCAACAGTAGGAAAATCCCTTTACCGGGTAGCTTTAACAGGATAATTGTAAATTCTCTAACCAGGTGACTTAAGATCATTGAGTTCTTTAAATCCTCTAGCAAGGTAACCTTTAACAGGGTTTCAACCTTTAATAGCGTATATAGCCATCCCTTAATTGGATGATCTTTAACAGGATCTATTCCTAACAGAACCTTATTATAAATTATTTAACTAGACTAGGCTCCTAATAGAGTGAGCTTCACAAGAGTTCAAAAATAAGCTTGTGGGTATTCATCCCCACCGTGATTTTTCCCATTTGGGTTTCCACATGAAAAATCCATGTGTCATGAGTTGTGCATTTTTCATGTGATGTTTAAGCAGTATTTGTTTAGGTGAATATGCATGCAAAGCTAATGGTTATGGTATTATTGATACAACACATGCATATGTATATTGGTGAAGTAGTTATCAAGTGTTGAATGTTATTTGAAGTATTCAGTTTTACTAGTTTTGATGTCTGAAATCTTATTGTGTTTAATCGGTATTCTCATGGTTAAGTTCAGTGATGAAGACAACCGGTTAGCATTGTTTTCACTTGATAAGTTGTTGAGAAGTTTTTGTATGTATTGATTCACCCCCCCCCCTCTCAGTACTAGTTAGGGTATTTGTTGTTCATCATTATTCATCAATTGGTATCAGAGCAACTCCAGGACCTCGGTGGTATAACCTTAACCGCTTGAGGTAAAAGATCTTTCTTTAATGATGAAGAGGGATGGTCCTAAGTTCAATAGATATAACTTCAAAATATGGAAGGATAGAATGAAGATTTATATCAAGAGTTTGGGTGCTCAACATTGGAGCTATGTTGAGAATGTCTATGTAATCCCCACTAGCACTCTAACCGATGATCAGAAAAGAGAGATTCAAGAAAATGGGCAAGTCGTGGAAGCCCTTATTAGCAACTTGTCCAGTATCAAGTTCATTGATGTACAAGATAAGGAAACTCCTAAGGATGTATGGGACACACTGGAAACCATTTATGGCGGTGATGAAAATGTCAAGCAAGCTAAGGAAGAAAGCCTTAGAGGAAAATTTGAAGACATGAGGATGGTTGAAGGAGAGACCATTCAGCAATATGGCATAAGGATCAAGACTGTGGTTGGAGATATCAAGAGCACTGGTGGAACAATTGATGATGCCACCATTGTCAGTAAATTTTTGAGATCATTGTTACTTGTCTATGCAATCAGAGTTGCTACTATTTAGGAGCTAAGGTCTATCGACAAAACCAAGGTATCCTTAGACTATCATTGCAAATTTGACTGCATATGAGTTGAATAGCTATGATGGTAGTGTTCAGAAGACTGAGTCGGCCTTTAGAGAATTTGTTGCACCAACCAGAAAAGGAAAAGAAGTAAGTACCAGTTATGAATAGAGATATGGATGATGAAGAGATTCTGATGGAGTTTGAAGCTCTTCTTGCCAAAAGACTTCCAAAAGGAACCAAAAAATATAAAGGTAAGTTTCCTTTAAAATGTTTTTCCTACAATAAGAGCTTTAACAATGACAATAAGGATAAACCAAAGAGGTTTAGAAAGTATAAAGGAGGAAGTAGGAGAAATTGTCATGTTACAGTTAACGGAAGGTGTCACTGATGAAGAATCTGAGGATGAAGAGAATGAGGACATAGTGTTTGTAGCTGTAAAGGAAGAAGTGTCTGACAAGAAAGCCCTTTTCTCTCACATTGACAACTATAATGAGTGGATTATTGATAGTGGGTGTTCTCACCACATGACTGGTGACCGAAGAAAGTTTTTGTCTTTGGAAGAATATGATGGAGGTGTTGGCCATTTTGGCAATGATGCACCATACTTGGTGAAAGGTAAAGGATCCATCTCACTGAATGGAAAGAGAAGTGTGGATGATGTCTACTAGGTAGAAGGTCTTAAGAATAACCTTTTGAGTGTTGCTCAGCTAAATGACAAAGGACTCATGTTGGAGTTCAAAGGTGGAGTCTGCAGTATAATTGGAAAGAGTGATGAACTTATTGCCACTGGTAAGCAGACCAGAGGTAACTTGTTTCAATTGAATGCCAATATGAGTCAGTGTTTGGTGGCAAATTTTGATGACAACTAGATATGGCATAGGAGACTTTGTCATATGAATTTTGATAATATTGTAAAGGCGAGTAAGAACAAGGCAGTAAGAGGATTTCCTTTGCTGAACAAACCAAAGAATTATTTGTGCAAAGAATACCAACTTGGGAAGATGTCTTCCTCAACTTTCAAAGGTAAGTCTTTTTCAGCAGAGAACTTACTTGATCTTGTGCACACCAATCTGTGTGGTCCAATGAAAACTAGAAGTATTCAGGGAGATAGGTATTTCATGATTCTTACTGACGACTGCTCAAGTGTGGGTCAAATTCTTGAAAGACAAGTCTGGGGCATTTGGAAAGTTCAAAGCCTTTAGAGAATTGGTATAGAAGGAAAGTGGTCAAAGGATAAATGCCTAAGAACTGATCAAGGAGGTGAATTCACTTCTGATGAATTCAACAAGTACTATGAAGAAAATGGTATCAAGAGGTAGTTGTTTGCCCCAAGGACACCACAACATAATGGCATAGAAGAAAGGAATAACAAGACTATAATTGAAGCAGCCAGAACAATGTTGATCCAAGGAAAGGTTGCTCATACTTTTTGGAGAGAAGCAGTGAGCACCGCAGTCTATACTATGAACTGGGTACTTATCAAGAAAGGTAAATATTAAACCCCTTATGAGTACTAGTCTAAGAAAACTCCCACTGTAAGTTATTTTAAATTATTTGACAGTAAGTGTTATATCAAGAGAGGTGAGCATCTGAGAAAGTTTGATGCTAAATGTGATGAAGGAATATTTATGGGATATTCCACTAAGAGCAAAGCTCTCAAGTGCTACAACAATAGGACTCAGAAAATTGTTGAGAGTATCAATGTCAGGGTTGATGAATCTCCTGAGGAGCTTGAGAAAACCTGCAATGAGCAAGTGGAAGATGAACCAGGTGTAGCCTTCTGAGAGCTGGTTAAGAAAGAAACAAGAAAAGACCTCAGTGTTCTTATACTGGTAGAAGTTGCAGTAGGTGAAGAAGAATATGGAGAAGAAGAAGAAGAAGAAGAAAAGAAAGCAGAACTAGCTAGAGTCATTCCTAGATATGTGAAACTACATCATGATCCGAAGAAGAACATAGGAGATAAAGATGCAGGGATACTCACAAGAAGAAAGGTGAAAGATAACTCTTGCATGATTTCTAAATTTGAGCCTGACTACTAGAGAGGCACTTACAGATGAAGACTGGATTAAGGCAATGGAAGAGGAGTTGGACCAGATAGAAAATAATGCAACATGGTCTTTGGTACCTAGACTGGAACACAAGAATGTCATAGGTACCAAATGGGTCTTTAGGAATAAGTTGGATGAAGAAGGCATAGTTGTAAGGAAAAAGACAAGACTTGTATGAAAGGGATATGCTCAGGAAGAAGGAGAAGACTATGGATAAACCTTTGCCCCAGTGGCTAGACTGGAAGGTGTTCGAATGCTACTTGCATTTGTAGCATTTAAGGGATTCAAGGTATACCAGATGGATGTAAAGTTTGCATTCTTGAATGGAATCCTAGAAGAGGAAATGTATATTGAGCAACCGGATGGGTTTGCCTTATCAAAAGATAGTAACATGGTGTTTAGATTACACAAGGCCTTGTATGGATTGAAATAAGCACCAAGGGCATGGTATGAATGGTTACACTCTCATCTTGTGAAAATAGGATTTCAAGGAATAAGTGAGGACAACAACATCTACCTGAAATCTAAAGGTGATCAGATTCTGATCTGTGAAGTGTTTGTAGATGACATAATCTTTGGAGGAGATGATGAAATGAGCCATGTATTTGTAGATGAAATGAAGAAAGAGTTTGAGATGTCTCTGATTGGAGCTATAGAGTTCTTCATTGGTCTATAGATTTAGTAGATCAAAGAGGGTGTCTTTATTACCCAGTCCAAGTATGTCAAAGAGGTATTGACAACCTTTAGCATGGAGGAGAGAAAACCGGTTGGTACACCGATGGTGACCAGCTGCAAATTGACTAAGGAAGATGATTCAGGGTTGGTGAATGAGAAGGAGTGTTGGTCAATGATCAATAAGCTGCACTATGTGGTACACAGTAGACCGGATATCGCTCATGCAGTGGGCATTGTGGCCCATTTTTAGAAAAGTCCAAGAGAATCCCACCTGGTAGAAGTCAAGAGGATTCTTAGATACTTGAAAGGGACAGTTGATTATGGATTATGGTATCCATACAATGGTGATTTTAATCTCAAAGTGTTTACCGATGCAGATTGGGCAAGTAATGTGGATGACCAAAAGAGCACAACTGGTGGAGCATTCTTTCTTGGTGGAAGACTAGTCTCATGGATGAGTAAGAAGTAGAGTTGTACTTCCTAGTCTACAGCTGAAGCAAAGTATGTGGCAGCATTTATGAACTACACTCAAGCAATCTAGATGAAACATGTATTGGATGGTTTCAAAGTACCTATATCTGAACCAGTGAGTATATTTTGAGGCAACACAAGTGCAATAAATATTTCTAAGAATCTGGTATTGCATGCTAGAACTAAGAAAATTGAGCTCAAGTATCATTTCTTGAGAGAGAAGGTTCAAAGCAAAGAGGTTGTATTAGATCATGTTTCCAGTAAGGAGCAACTAGCGGACATATTCACTAAGCCCTTACCAAAGACTACATTTACCTATTTGAGAGGTGAATTAGGGGTTCTACCCCTTCATGAAGTAAACCAAAGTTTTGTGCTCCACATCAATCAGGTATTATAGTGTCAAATCTTTCAGGATTGATGTATTGAAGGATGCTACTCCATAGGGGGAGCAGCATAGTGGAGAATGGAATCTTGTGCCTCCACTTTGGCATTGTTGTCAAAGGGGGAGAAGATATCTGATGATGAAGATATATGTTATAGTTGCATTGGTCTATGATGTTTATAGTTGAAATACTACACTGAGTATTGCCATCAATGCCAAAGGGGGAGATTGTTGGCATATGATGAACCGATATGATGATATGATGATAATGTATGTTGTCATTGATGTCAACAAGTACAGGTGAACCGGTATGAAGAGATGTAGTGGACCGGTGTCAGGGTTTCACTAAGTGTGATTATCAGTTGGTAGTCTCAGCTCTAGGGTTTCTGGTTTGGCAATCTAGCTTGTACGATGCAACCAATGACATTCTGTGATGAGTTAGCTAAGAGATGAGGATGAGATCGAGATGCCACATCATTTTTGTGCATGTGAAGGATTTCCTTGAGGATCTTGCATGTGAAGATCGATTGCATTAAATGTCTACCTCGAGAATGAACATTCTTCTTACTGGTATGTGAAGAGAGCATGATGGGTTACTGATTTCCATATGTGGTGAAGAATGGATGATGCAAAATGACTTGTGATCTATTTGAGATTGTTTTATTCTATGCAAAGTGTTTGAATTGTTAGGATTGGACCACTTGTAATTGTAAACCTAAAATGTTTAGGGTTTAGGGTTTATGCTACCAACCAAATTGTTCTCTATAAGGTCGATGAGTTTTGATATTGTAAGTCTTGGCAAATGTTGTGTTTGTATCTGAGTGATGAGATACTTGCCAGACCAGTGAGTGGAAAACTGCAAAGTGTGATTGCAGAGTAGAGGAGCTGGAAGGGATCTGCCTTAGCATGTAGTGTTGTTATCAGATCAGAGCTTTACCTATTGTCTTCTAACCATTTCAACAGTAGGAAAATCCCTTTACTGGGTAGCTTTAACAGGCTTATTGTAAATCCTCTAACCAGGTGACTCAAGATCATTGAGTTCTTCAAATCCTCTAGCAAGGTAACCTTTAATAGGGTTTCAACTTTTAACAGGGTATACAGCCATCCCTTAACCGGGTGATCTTTAATAGGATCGGTTCCTAACAAAACCTTATTGTAAAGTCTTTAACCAGACTAGGCTCCTAACAGAGCAAGCTTCAAAAGATTTCAGAAACAAGCTTGTGGGTATTCATCCCCACTGTGGTTTTTCCCATTTGGGTTTCCATGTGAAAAATTTGTGTCATGAGTTGTGCATTTTTCATGTGATGTTTAAGCAATCTTTGTTTAGGTGAATATGCATGCAAAGCTAATGGTTATGGTATTACTAATACAACACATGCTTATGTATATTGGTGAAGTAGTTATCAAGTGTTGAATGTTATTTGAAGTATTCAATTTTACTAGTTTTGTTGTCTGAAGTCTTACTGTGTTTAACCGGTATTGCCATGGTTAAGTTCAGTGATGAAGACAACCAGTTAGCATAGTTTTAACTTGATAAGTTGTTGAGAATTTTTTGTATGTACTGATTCACCCCCTCCCCCCTCTCAGTACCAGTTAGGGTATTTTTTGTTTATCATTATTCATCAGATCTGTGTTCTTCTTCCACAATATTTATTTGATTGGCGTCCAAATTACTCTAGGGCATTAATTTTGCCAACCCTTGTCCTCTCACTAACTTAGTGATTTGGATATCAATATTAAATTCTTTGATCCTATTGATCCATCTGCATCTTCTTCTAGACACTTCTTGTTGTGTGAAAATATCTTTGATTTCAGCACTAGGCACATATGCAACCACTGTTACTCCCATCAAGTAACTCCTAAAATCTTTAATTGCCTTCACTAGTGTATAGGACTGCTTCTCATTTAAATCATACTTTATCTCTACAGCTTGCAAGGATTTACTAAAAAATGCTATAGGTTGTTCAAAACCTTCTGAGTTCTTTTGCAACAATACAACAACAACAGTATGAAAAGATGTGAACGAAAAACTCCGCATAGGTTTGTCGTAATCAGGTGTCTTCAGAACATGTGCATTCTTAATAACAGGTGAACTCACAATACTGGTTCCCACTTTTTGACCAACTTTGACACTTAGATGAACATTTTGAAAACAAACCTCGACATGTATAACTTTTAAACCATTAATAATTTGAAGATGATGTAAACTAGTTATTTATAACATCTTGTTTGTAGATTCTAAATATTTTTTTTTTTAATTTTAAATAAAATTTTATTGATTTTTCCATCTCCCTCAAAAAGTAGTTTTTTATAGCAAACAACATTTTTAAAGAGTGATGTACATCCTGAAATGCATAACTTTTTTTCTATAAATGATACAAACTTAATTCTCTTGAATTTTGGTTTGTAACATCAATACCCAGGGCATGCAGTTGGTTTGATATTGATATGTTCAATATTTTTCATTTTATTTAGTTTTGATGTCCGACTAATTATAATTTACATATAGGTGTACATTTGAACACATAACTTGTTCCATATATATCACAATTCAATTTATTTTTTTGTTCGAAAAAAGACATCAATACCTAGGGCATATATATTTTTAAGAATTTCTTTGAATTATTTTACTATTTTTCCCAATGCATTGAATAGAGAAGCTTATATTCAGTGAAAAACCTACATTCATATAAAATAAAACCAAAATATATTAATGAAATTAAATATATTTAAAATTATACTATTTGGAAAGTTTATAATAAGGAAAAAATACTTTAAAAAACAAAACTTCTAAATGAATGCATTTGACCCACCAAAAGGTAATCTAAAATTCTTTTTTTTATCAACATTTGATAGATGCAAAGGAGACTTCATTTCACGTATAATTTATAAGTAGAGAGGTTCTCTCCAATAAATTTTGATCTAAGAGCCTTTTATCTAACTCTCTTCAATTAATTACTTTAAATGGGACCTCTTAAAGCTTAAATCATTATATTTTCTAAAAAATGTATGATTTCAGCAAAAATCAAGATGTACCAAAAAGTCGGAACCAGTATTGTGAGTTCACCCTAGCCTACTTGATCTCCTCGAATGCCTTGACTGGCTCCTCATCCCATTCTATATTTGCACCTTCTTCAACATCTTGGATATAGACCTACTGATTTCAACGAAATTTGTGACAAACCTTCTTAGAAAATTAATCTGCCCAAAGAAAGATTGGATACCTTTCACTATTTTGGGCTGAGGGACCTTGTCAATTGCTACTACCCTCTTTGGGTCAATCCTTACACCATCTTTTGAAATGATGTGACCCAACAACTTACCCTCAGTTACCCCAAAAGCACACTTTCTTGGGTTTAAAGATATCCCATATTTAATAGCCCTCCCAATTTTTTTTTCAAGGTAACCATGGTGATCACTTTCCTTCTTGGAGTAAGCAATTAAATCATCCTGATAAAACACTAAGAACACATTTATAATGTCAGAAAATGTGACATCCATGGCTCTTTGAAATGTCACTCCTGCATTTGTTAAACCAAAAGGCATTCTTATATAAACATAGGTTCCCCAAGGTGTAGTGAATGTTGTTTTGTACTATTCTGATTCTTTGACCATTACATGGTTGTAGCCCAAAAATCCATCCATCATAGACAAGAGCTCACACCCTGTTACCCTTTGTAGCATCAATCTTCTGTATTGGGCAATGGCTAATTGTCTTTTAAAGAGGATATATTCAGATTCCTAAAATCAACACACAATCTGATATCTCCATTCTTTTTTCTCACGGGTACCAAGTTATATACCCATGATGAATGTCTGATAGGTTTTATAATTCTAGCATCTCTTAACTTGACAATCTCCTCTTGCATTTTAGGTACTAAGGTTGGATTAATAGGCCTCTGCTTCTATCTAAAAGGCTTAGCATTTTCCTTCAAAGGAATTTCATGTTGAAATAAATCTTCCCTATAAGCCTTTAGGTCATCATATGACCAAGCAAAAACATGCTTATATTTTCTCAACAAATCAATTAGCATTTTCCTAACCCTAGGTGATATCTTTGTTCCAATATACACCTTCCTTGGGGCTCCTTTTGTCCCAAGGTTAACCTCTTCTAAATCCTCAGGGTGTGGGGCCATAGTAACAACCTTGGCCTTGTCCTGACTATGAAACACCCTCTCTAAGACAACAAGACCTTTGGAAATTTTATTTGTCTTCAATTGAATCACTTCCTTCCCAAAGATTATTTTTTTATCATCCACTATTTGTACAAAGGCACTAAAATCAATCTCCTAATTTTCATATTCATCTACACAATGTAGAAAACTTAAAATATCATCATCATCATTGAAAACCTGCTAGCTTTCAATGTTATTAGGGATTGAAGGCCTCGTTTGAATCTCAATTTTTGAGATTCCAGCAAAAGTGATATCCTTTGACCTTAGAGCTCTATTTGTCAGGAGATATGCCATTTTGTTGTGGCTTCCTTCCTTCCATTCAATACCAAATGCATCAAAATTCTCAATTTGATCCCATACAACATTTATATACTGCTTCAACCTTTTATTTTTTTATGCATATTTAGATCTGATTTGGGATATGACTAACTCATAATCTCCAACAACTTTTAGATTCTTTATCCCATGTTTTTCAGATAGTCTCAACCCCAGCAACAATGCTTCATACTCTACCACATTATTTGTACATGCAAAGGCTTGAGTAAAAGAAAATTTAAAAGTTTCTCCAAGGGGTGATATGAATAACACACCTACAATCGAGCCCTCTTTATAACTGACTCCATCAAAATACATAGTCCACAAATTATCATCTCCTGATGATTTTTCTACTTCTTCATCCAATAGTGCAGGTTGTTCCTTTTTCTTCTGTGGAGAATCTTCAACCCTGAATGCATTTATTCCTATGTCTACAAAACAAATCATGTCCTCATTAGATTTTGCTGCATGCACCATCATATATGGTACCTTGGATTCTCTTTTAACCTTTACATTATTACCATCAATGCAAAAGGTAGCATAAGACAGGTCGCACTGCAAACTTTGACCCATAGAGGAACTCCACTTTCTTGACAATAGCATCACCTAATGCGGTGGGATGTCTACAACTAGGACACTCATGGTTAATTCCTTCCCAGGGAAAGCAACAAGTTTATAAGGTAGTGCCTTTATAGTACCTATCACAAGCACTTCTCTTGAATTCATAGCACAACATCTTACCTGAGGAGTATCTAACTTTAAACCCATGGATTGCATTATTCTTACTGGCATGACATTATTTGAAGCCATAGAATCAATCATACAATTCTTCAGAACTCCTCCATTTATAATAACACTTGAAAAGAAAGGATCTACATTATCAGAGCTCTCACCTACTCTATCTTCAAGATAAATTTGGGGAATCTAAGAAACCATTCCCTCTAACTCTTTATCCTTTGTCTCATTTTTAATCATTCATTCCTTTACATTATGAGACACATTCTCATTTTCAATTTCAACAGAATGAGAAATACCCTTGACCCACACCATGGATTTCTCTCTATGCTCTTCAATTCTTAGAATTTCTTGTAAAGGAACTTTAACTGTAATCTGAGAAAGAAACTGAAGCATATCCATAGGTGTGTAATTTGGTAGTTCAATAGACATACCTGATTGTTCTTCATGTTTCTTTGGTTTGTTGCCTCCAATATTTTGTGTTTTCTTCAAGTCTTCTTCAGCAAGTGAAGCAGATTTTTCAACCATCTTTGCCTTCACCTTAGGTAAATAATTTTTCTCATTAGGTTTTACAAACTCAGCTTTCTTAGCCCACTCCTTTTTCTTGACCTCCTTAATTTTGATTGCATCCTT
This sequence comes from Cryptomeria japonica, assembly GCF_030272615.1. Taxonomy (NCBI): domain Eukaryota; kingdom Viridiplantae; phylum Streptophyta; class Pinopsida; order Cupressales; family Cupressaceae; genus Cryptomeria; species Cryptomeria japonica. The sequence continues at coordinate 141,172,483 of NC_081412.1, read as the reverse complement.
TCCTGACTTATCCTCCTTGACCTCTTTGCCTTTATTTTTTAATTCTTTGACAAATAAACGAGAAGGCTTGCCCAGGTCTTCACCAACAGTAATGTTTCTCAATTGATTTACTTTTAACCTAAGCTATCATAGCATCTATTATTTTGGAAATTTCTTCATCTAAGGGTCTTCTCCAGGACACAAAACTCTCACCTTGTTCAACATTAAACATTCAGTTATCAATAGATAACTCTTCATCAGAGAAAACTTGTTGATGATATGATTCATTTATTTGCCTTTGATAATCTATATCAAAGTCCTGGGTTTCAATGTCAGAAGAATATTCTGCTTCTCCAAGATAAGAAGTAATCATGAGACAATCAACATTATCACCTTCAAAAGGTTCTTCCTCTTCTTCATGTAGCTCATCCTTGGTAGAAATAAATTGTGTTGCAGCACAATATTCAGGTGAATGGGGTGATTGACAAGAAACACGCCAAGGTGTGTCCTCCACCATATTCACTGTGTGTTTCTACAATGGGTCAAGATTTTATTGTTCCTGTTTGCCCTTTTGCTGCTGAAAATCTTTTCCATCCTTCCAATTTGTGTTATAAGGATAATCCTACAATCTTGGTGGTCTATTAAATTTATTAAAGTGTGTCTTTTTTGGTATAGGACCCTTGTCATTTTTTGCCATAGTTAATTTCAGATCCTTCAAGGTATTAAGTAAATTATCCCATTTGTCTTCCTCTTTAGGTTTTGTCCCTAAAGACTTTTCAACTTTGTCTTTGGCACTCTTATAAAATATAGGATCCTCTGTCCTTCCAATCTTACCTAAAGCTCTTCTATTTCCTTCAACATTAATAGCTATCCTAAACGCATCTCTTAGAGTTTGAGGATCTTTATCTCTAAGGATATATGTCATTTTTGCATCAAATGCATTCATATATGTGGTCAAACAAACATTATCATCAAACCTTAAAACCTGAAACAACTTATGCATAGCCTTTTGAAACTTGATATTGAAATCAGCCAAGTCCTCATTTAATGACTTCTTAATATTATTGAACTCATTTAACATGAAGCTTGGATTCATTTTATCACCATAATTCTCTTTAAAAATCCCTCAAATTCTTCCCAGGAGTTGATACTTGCAGTTGGCAATCCTCTGTACCAATCCCTAGAATACTCTGTCAAAGATTTCACAAATAGTTTCATAACAATATCCTCATGCTCCACCTCATAGTCATTTAACTTATCAGTGAATGCCTTCAGATGTTCCTCGCTAGTAATAGCATTACTGCCTGCAAACTTACTGAATTTATCCCTTAAGTCATTTGGGATTACATTAGGATATTTTGGGATCCCATCAAAATGCAAATGCCTATATCTTTCTAGATGAATAGGTCTTCTTTGAAATTGCCCAACAGTAGCTCGTCTTGCAACATTTGTTGTGGTATTAGCTACAATAGCATCTGTTCTAGTGCTAACCCCATAAACAGTATTAAAATCTTTAGAAAGTTGGGGTTGACTACTATTTTGAGTAGCCGCCTCGATTCTCTTCCCAATAATTGGAACCCCGGTATTCTGAACATTTTGGGAAAGAGTATTTGTATTGACATTTGGTGTTGTTGTAGAAATTACACCAGAAATAACCCGAGTTTTTGATGGGCCAGCAATGAATGAAGCACTATTTAATATTGACAACTTAAGGAAATCAATTTTCCTTTTCATCTTTGCATTTGAGGCTTCCATTTCAACTCTCTTCAACTCTTTCGCAAGAGTTTCATTTTCTATTTTAGTTGTTTCTAGCTCAATATCAATTTGGGATAACTTTCGGCTTAGATCTGGGATAGTTGAATTTTTTTTATCATCTATCTTAATACTAGATACCTTTTGTTTTCCTTTATCCAGATCTAGCTTAGGAATCCGAACACTTGGCTTACTAGGATCTACTAGCCCCTAGTTATCCATATTACTCTTGGTCTTTTCCTTTGTGATATTTTCAGATTTTTTATCTAAGATCTCTCTTAAAATAGGGCCCTCAACACTAGGCTTATCATTTTCCTGAGCCAAGGCTTTGAGTGTTGCTAATTGTTGTATTAAACCATCTCTCTCTATTACAACTCTAATAACTTTAGATTCCTTTTCCTTTTCTCTTTTACTTCTCAAATCTATTTTTTCTTGGTGTTCTCTTCTCAATGTGTCTCCAAAAACTTCTTCAGGATCTTGTAAAGTTATCTCAGATCTAGAAGTATCATCTAAATCAATTAAGTTCACATTACCTTATTCTCAGATTGATTCATAACCATGAGAAAAATTTGTTGTGAGACCCAAAGGAGGAGTACACCAATAGCATTTTCACTTTGGTGACTTCTACTTCTACTTCAACCTCTTTTCTTTTCTGAATACTGAACTTGAGTACATTCTTTCCTATGCGGTTGTATCTCTTCTTGAATAGGTGTATCAAACAAGGAATTGAAAAATCCTAAACTATCTGATTCAGAACTTTTAGAAGACGATGCATGAATCTTAGGAACAGGATTTAACTGTGACTTACTTGCATTCTTGTGCTTAGGTTTCCATGATGAGGGAGCGGTGCTTGTTTCTACATTTCTTCTTGTCCCTTGTCTCTATAGAGCTCCATGAAGCTCTTCCATCTTTTCTATAAGATGCAACCTCATGTAACCTCTGGTGTTCTTCACTTTACTCATAGTAACAAAATCATTCAAAAATTTGTTAGAATTATTCAAAAATATATGCACTGGCGTAGAAACCTTAGAGTCGTCACCCAAATTTCTTTGGGATATCAAATAATACAATACTTGGTAATCTTTGAAAAAAAATTGTGAACCTTGTTCACAAACTGGAATGTCTTTCTCATGAAAACGTAAAACACCCTTTTCATAGGAGAACATGAACCAAAAACACAAAATCGTGGGCTCAACTGTCAAATCATAGAGATACTATGAAAACCTCTACTATATATTAAACAAAACTCTTTCTAACTAGAAATTCTCCATAGTTCATTCCCCAGCAGAGTCACCATTTTTGTTGGTGACTCCGATGGGATAATCTCAACTATATATTAAGAAAATATTTTTCTAACCGGAGATTCTCAACAGTTCATTTTCCTAGCTGAGTCACCATTTTTGTTGGTGCCCAAAAATGGGTTTACACTGACACAAGGCAAAGACCAAGCTATTTCCTCTAAATATCTATGGAAAGCCACTTCCAACTGTTAATATTGTTCAGACTTGGACCGACATCAACAGCGATACAAGATCCTTCTGCACTTTGGGCTTTGCGAAACCCGAGAAGGTGATCCCCATGCCAATTTGTGATCTCTATGCCACACTAACAAATTATACATGAAACAAAGTAGATAATCTCATATAAAGGCTCGACAGAAAGGGAGAATGATTACTCAATGATCCTCAGCTAGTTTGGAGCATGAGATGATTAAATGCACATAACAAAATACATGTAAATGAAAATATTCTGATATTCAACAAATTATAGCAAATAAGTGATGATTCCAAACAGAAAATCAATACCAAGAAAATTTCTTCATTGTGATCGGTGCCTTACTCAATTGGGTACATGAATTCATACTACATAAAATGTATCTCGACAAAATTTATCTAACAACATATAAACCTAAGATAATATTCCCTTGCAATACATAATATTTGCAACCCCAACCCCAAAACTACTTATCAAAATCCCTGCAAATATCCCTACCACTTTGTAATTCTACTCAAGCATTTAATTGGCCCCTTAGACAAAAGCATGAACAGAAAATACATACACCACAACAGTGCAATGAATGATAAAATCCTTGATGATATTCATTAAAAATATGATAGAATGATAGAGTGGAGAGAAATGGGTTTGAATTATATTTCTATCGAATAATTCAGTTGTCTCTGTCAAAATACAATTCATACATAACTCCTTCAAGAACCTACAGAAAAATAGGCATAAGACTCTTTCTATTTTGCTCTACAAATGACCTTTTACAACTTTTTCGTTTCACCTAGACTTTTCTATTGGAACTAGAAATTCAGAACACTCAAGGGACAAAAAATAGGAACCCCATCTCATAACCCTGAATTCCCTTTTATAAAAAACAAGGGAGCAAACAAGCTTCAGACCAGAGGAGACACCTATCATCTCAAAATGATCACATACAACTACATTTTGTTACAAAAATATCCCATCCTTGATTTCTCTCATATAGGATCAAAGTCTTTGGTCGCTTCTCTAAACTCATGATGAATTTTACCACCATTTCTGTTATACCAGTTCAAAAAATATTTGCCACTAGAAGACAAAAATAGTTATATCAAACTATTCACAACCTTTATTCATCATTCAGATACATACTACTCCATGCACTATACTCTTCATCGGATGGCTAGTCAAATCTCATGACTTCATCGACTTGTGCCCTGTATGGAATATATTTAATGGCTACTTTGTTTGCCTCTCTTTCAAAAGTTTCAAAAAATGACCCCAAGGCAATTATTTTATCTATGCTATCCTCTAGCATATCCATGTTTATCCCTTCACATATTAGCTCTACGTAGGTACTGATGACTCTTTCTACCTCTTCCTTCCAAAATTGTAGAGGCTTAACTACCCCTTCTTCATATTCAATATCTGGCAAAAGAGTTTTATTCAACTCACTGAAACTTTTCATCAGTTCCCTTACCTTTCTTTCTATATTTTCTGGCAAAATTTGGGCTTCTTGCATTGATTTTACCAACAAGTACCTTGGTTGGAGTGCACATGGTCTCTAAGAATGATACTTAGAAGCCATGGACATTATTCTACGATCATTTCCCCTTTGCAACCATTTTGTAAACAAAGGAATTGCCACTTCTTTATCATCATCAAATTTTTTAATAGCATTGAATAATAAAGAATATCAGGCATGAACACTATTGAGTCTACTATCAACTTTCTCATTAGCTCTGCCTTTTCTGAGGCTTCTCTTTTTGAAGTCTCATGTGACAACTTAGCAACATCAACATTCAACTTTGTAGCCTATGCACTTGATGTGTCAGATGCTCTTTTTATAATAAGGCCTCCCCTCAAATTGGGGTTTAAGTCACTGATGTTAGGCTTTCTAGGTTCTTCCTCTAGCACCCATATTGCCAAGGTTGCATAATCATCCATAAAATCTTATCCTTTTAATGCCAACCTTGCTTCCTCCTTTGAATTGAAATGTTGGCCTTTTGATTTCCTGGTTGCATCAAAAGCCACTGCATCTGCTATGTCCCATTCTAGTAAGATCAGGACTTCAGCTTGACTTATAATCTTCCTGCCCTCATCGACATTTATTTCCTTAAACTCTTCCATCATTTCACTCTTGACTTCTTCTTGATTTTCTTGATCAGGTCTGTTTGGCCTTTGGGCCTTTTTCTTAGTACTTCTTCTTTTGTATTCTTCAATCTTTATCTTCCATGCTAGTTGTAGAAAGGTTGGGCTCCTCACAAAAGTATCATCTTCAAGGAACTTATCACATGCCTCTTTTATTGCATCCCTGAAAGCTTTACCTTGAATATCTAAAGGAGTGAGGTCCAACTCCAAATTAGGGGGAAAAAAGGAACACTGAGTTGCATTTTTGCATTTGTTTCTATGAACATATCTTCCTCCATTCATTCTTCATCCTTCCTTATAGGTGAAAAGGGCATAGGTGATGGCGAAGGACTTTTGTCTGAGTCTTCAAGATCAATGATCTTGATTCCTTGAAAAGGCCTGATTTGCATCTTTAGGGAAGGCTTTGTACTCATTATCTTCTTACCCTTTCTCCTTACTAACCTTCCACTATCATTTCTACTCTCCTCTTCATCACTTGTTTCTTCTCTTGCTCTTTTTTGAGAAGATTCATGAACAGGTCTCCTTTCTACCATGCCACCTGCTCTTTCAAACAAAGGAGGTTGTGAGCTTGACTATTGTCGGTCATGAACTTCTTCAAGTTTGGCCTTCTTCTCCTTTAAAATTATCTTTAATTCAGTGAAATTTTTCATAACAAAGTCGACCTTAGCACAACATGGTGTAAAATCCTTCACTAGATCATAATTTGGATCCATCTTTTGAATTGCAGCCCATAACTTTCTAAAGATTGTCCATTTTTATTTCCCCCTCCTGAGTCATGAGATCAAATTCATTTCTAATTATATCCTTAGGAAAGTTATGATCATGAGGTAATAGACCTCATTTTATTCTTGTCTTGAAGATATTGTAGAAGCCCTCAGGATCACTGTGTCTAGCAATGCTCACCCCCAAATGATATGGAGCAAAGAATTTATCAAAATTTTCATATCCTCCTTTTAGAATTACAAAATAAGGGATGATAGTGTAGTCAGGGAAAATTGTTCCTTTGCCCCTTCACTTTAATTCCTTGTCATGAATGCATCCTATCTGCCACATTACCTCAGCAAAACCCATTCTCAAAAGAACTTTGAAAGGTAGTACATGTGGTTGTCCAGAGAAACTGTAGATTCTGATAACAGTGCTTATAGGATAAGGGATAAAATCTCCCCAATTGTGCTAAATTCTGAGAAGTGGTACCCTCTCTTTGGGCCTTACAAAATCATGCAACTCCTTGGGGATCCTCAATGGGTTTATTGTCAACCTTTGCCTCAACTTAGAAGCAAAGTTGTTATCAAATCTTACAAAGCTAGCCTCTTATCTATCCCAAGACATATCTATGCTCCAAAGCTGCACTAGAATCTCCTTATTATCAATTGTCCTTTTGAGGTTCATGGTACCCTCAAAGTAATATGTGTTCCTAAACAGGAACATATGCATGAGTAAGGAATACCAGAAGAATTTAGCACTAGCCACTTCATTTTTAATATCCTGTAATCCCTCATGACTCTTTTTTTCAAGGTATGGGGCAAAGTCAAAAACCATTGTATAATCCAGATGTTGAATTTGCATGGCCATGTACATGAAATCAGGTGGCATAATTGTAAATGGATTGAAACCCAATACCTGACACAAAGAGAAAAAGGTAGCCTGAAAGTAGGGAGAAAAAGTACCAATAGGGAATGGTTCCTCTGAGCTAGGGCCAATATTGTATGTTGTGGTCCCTGCTCTAGCAAAATGCATTGGAAGGAAATTACTTCTAATGAACCCCTTCATTTTATAGTATTTTGTTTTTAGCTCATTCAAGTCTACTTGCACCAGGTTTGCAGATGGTTCATATAGGTCAAAAATCTCTTGGAATTTTTCCCTTTTGATGGTGAACAAAATATCTCCTTCATTTCCCCTAATAACCCTTGAGATAGGGTCATATCTGTTTGCAATAGCCTTGAGAAGGTCAACATCCATGAAGACACCCGACACGACTAACTTACCCAAATTATACTACCAGGGAGTGGATAGTGGGGAATGCAAGTTCCTCTTTCCATACCATAATTTGAACATCTCTAATCCGGTCATTGGTATACTAACATCCGCCAAGCGGAATGCTTTATCAATTAACCCTTCTCCTAGGGTTTTTCCACTCATAAATCTCTACCCTTGGTGTATATCTTTTGTTAAGGGCTTCAATTTGTCCAAGAAATATTCATAAAGATTCCTTTACATGTAATCAGTTTGGCCTAAATGTTTTCATGAGGGAGCCATCTTTTGAACTAGGGTTTTCTACTAAAACTTCAAATTGAGAAAGAAAATACTAGGGCTAACGCAAGATTTAGATTACAACAGTAATTTAAGAAAATTTCACTCTTCTCTGTTTAGCTTCTAACCCTAGAACAATTGAAATTCTTTTCTTATAATTTCATGCATAATTTATAACATCAATTATTTCAAGAACAGATGAATGAGATCAAACAAACTTACTATTTTGATTACACCAGAGGGATAGCGATTATGTGTTGCAAGGAATCATTTCAACCTTCTTCAGCAATAGGAATGTCTTCTAAATCACTATGAAATTCTTTATGAATCAAGAACATATTTTAAGAGTACTTTTTTTACTACCTAGAATGAAATGCCAATGTCTCATCCACCATTACTACTCACACGAGCGAAATAATAGCTCTAACTTGCATTTGAAAAGTTTAAAACCTGAACATCGATCATCTTTCAAGTTGGCAAATCTTATGGACCAAACCATTCAATCTGACAATTACCGTCCAATGTGGCAAGCAGGTCCATCCTTGGCATGATGTGGCACATCCAACTCATTGCCTGTTTCACCACTTTCAGTGCCCCCACCATCAGCTTTCCTTGGCCCGCCTTGGACACATGGCATCATATCGTGATGTCGCGGTCCATAATCTCCTCACATCTTTTGATCATGGGATCATGAAAACCATTGGATCTTCTCTCTGTTTACTTTCTAACTGCACTGGTCACTTAACAATGACTGCTAACTCCCAAGCATTTCTTAGACCAGAATTAAAACATTATCGCTTGATATAAGCACGTGCAGAAACATTCATTTCTAGTAACTTGGGTTTTACCTGTTGGGAACTGGTAATATCAAAAATTTGAAAAGTCAAACCACCGGCTCACCTTTCTTCTCTGAGCACATGTGGCATCATCTCGTGATGTCATGGTCTTTATCATCCTTGCACTTTCGACCACAGGGAAGCGTGGACCATCAGATTTGTCCTGTCTGTATCAACTAGCCAAAATACTTAGGAATTTCGGTCTTAGGAAAATTATGGGTGTGGGAACAAACATTAAAATGAGACCGACTATAGGGAAATTTTTCACGTGACTTAGGAAAATCATATCTTAGACCGATCTAACACAACTTAGCGCTTAGGAAATAAAATGACCCTACCAACAGTAAACAACCCTCGGCCTTAAGTGGGAAAAAGTAACAACAGAACATAAAAGGCTCAAGTTTTTTCTTTTATATCAATACTTAATTAGAAATCACAACCCCTAAAACCCTAAACCTTGAAATCTTGATAGAGGGCACAATAAAACCAGAATGACCAAAATTTTGCACGACATAATTTTAGGTCCTATCACACCCTACCTAGGGTTTGAAGATATTGAATATGAGGCTATGGTTGTTCTTCATTGTCTACTCATTGATGCCTATAACACATGTACTCTTTCTCTAATAACTACCCTAGGGTTTGATACTAATCTTCGTGCGACTAAAAATGTTGCTATAACCCTCTTTTGATCCCATAGGTTGTTGTTATAGAAATGATTATCAGTTGCTTGACTCCCTCAATGCAAAAATATGTGGCCCCTTTTTTTGAAATTATTAAACTTTTTACCACAAATAGAAGCTTTCATAATTGTTACCTATTTTATTAAATCAAAGATATTTGATTTAATAATATTTCTTGACACCTCTATTAAATTTATTTCAAAAATTTATAAGTGGAAATATGGGATTTCTTATGTTGGGCCATTTTTGGACTATCATGAAAAAAATAGGCAACATGTACATTATTACCATTTTTTTAACAATGTATATCACTTTTCTTTGATCTAAAACTCTACACTTACCCTATCTCTACTATATGATTGTTTTTTTTAAGCACTTTTCTTTGTAAGCCATGACTGCCCATTATGTAAGGTTGTCTTTTTTGTCTTATCATAGTTGCTCATGTGAATAGAATTGTCCCTTGATCTTATTTTCACAAACCATGATGCTTTAAATCTCAAGGATGAACCATAGTTACATGATGATTGCTTATAATATCATGAAAGACTATCACAAAATTTTGTAGGTTGTCTCCATTGACTACCATTTGTCATTTCTAACTTGATACATTTTGACTGCTCACACTTTCCATCCCATGATAGTATCAATACCATTCCTATTTCTTAGCTATAAAAGACAAATAGAAAGTTCCTTTATTGTATTTTATGTCATTATATTCATGATATATATGTGTATACTTTTTATTTTTAAATTTTTTTATTGTTTTCAATAAACTACTTATGACACAACATATGTAAATGAATCAAATATGGCCAATTGTATTAGAGATGCTATTTAATATTTTGAGCACTCATAATCAAGTGTTGGAGTTGTACAGGTTGCCAAACATACTAGGAATATTATTTAATCTTAAATACTCTTCCATCATCAAGTGTTGCAACTATAAAAGATGTTGTTAGTGTTGAGAAGGTTATCAAAGTTATAAACCATCTAATGTTCAAGTGTTGCAACTGTGACAAATTGCTAATAGTATCAAGGAGAATATTTAAGTTGTCACACCATTCTGATTCCAAGTGCTACAACTATGGCAGATTACCAATGGTATCAAGGAGGTTATTTCAGTTGTCATAGCATTTAAACTCCAACCTCCATAGTTGTGATAGGTTGCCAATGGTATTAAGCAGGTTATTTAAGCCATCAAGCCCGTCCAAGTCAAAGTGTTGTAGTTGTGACATGTTGCCAATGGTGTGAATAAGGTTAATTAAGCTATCATGTACCTCCAAATTCAAGTCTCGCGACTATGATAGTTAAGCCACATATATGTGTATACACGTATGAATATCATATGTATACATATATGTATCTAGATATATGTATGTAGATACTCATATATCATACATATGTGTATACATATATTTAATATACATATGAATTTTTATATGGATGCATGGATTAAACAACCCTCCTGATACCATTAGCAATCTTTCATAGTTGTAGCACTTGTATATGAAAGTGTCTAAAATCATAAATAAACAAACCTAGTACCATTGGCCTATACTTGCACAAAATCCTATACATATGGATACAACACCACACCATTTGGTGTTGTAACTAGTTTAGGATTTATGTGCATGTGTGTGTGTGTGTGACTGAGGGAAATCATATGTATACACATGTATATGCATATATGTGTAGTATCCTAAATAGTACCCTTGCTAGGGTGGTACAATTCTATGCTTAGTTTAGCACCCGCCTTAGTGTGTTTGCACCTTGCATTGTAATTTTGCTTTAAGAATTTAATTAATTAACTTAATTAAATATAAAGTCATATTTCATCACTTCATACATCATAAAATTGGGCCCTTTACCCTAAGTGTGCCCCTTTTTATTTTTCCTCCTATAAATCATTAAATCATAAACCCTAATTATGTCTTATTTCAACCTTTAAGGCTCGATTTCACATATCAAAACAACTCAAAATTAGTTGTAATTTTGGGATTCACTCTAATATAATCATATCTAATGACCCTGAAAATTTGGTGAAAATTTAGTCAGACCATGTGCAAAGTTCACATGGTGCTCGACTTTTTTCCCAAAATTTTGGGAGCATGATTCTATGATATTATAATGCTTAACCCCAAAATATTGGTAGGAAATTCAAATCCTAGGTCAGCCTAAAGACGAAATTAAGTCGAAATTAAGATCTAGGGTTTCATACATAAGAGTCCTCTTTCTTCATTTGAAGGGATCAGATCTAAGAATCTAAGAGAAGGTTTTTGGAGCACAAGGAGCCTTCTATGTAGTGAAAGAGAAGCCTATGTGGAGTCTTCAACAAAATTAAACAATATTGAACAACATTTCATCAAGCATTCATCATCAATTAGGAGCCTTGAAGACATTGAAGAATAATAGGAAATCACTGACTAGCGATTGGATTGTACCCCTCCCTTAGGGGTTGGGTATGGTTTCATGTTATTTCCATGTCTTTGCATGAGCTTCATTACATCAATTTACATATTTATATTCATTCTTTAGATAACTTTCCATCAATGATTTAGAGCATTTACTTTGTCAATTATAAGCGATTAGGATTTCCTCTTTAGGGTTGCTCTAGATTGTTTGCTTTCATTTTGGGGTCTTGCACACACACGAGATTCCTGCACACATTATTTTACTATACAAATCAGCTATTTATGGAGGTGGAAATCACCAACACGGGGGTTTGACTAAGGCAAAACCCTATATAGCCACCCAAAACCCTATTTTCAGTTCCAGGTGCAGGTACAGGATCTGTTCATCGCTGTAAATTTTAGGTCTGATAGAGAACGCAAACAATCCCAAATATCAAATTTGAGCATAAATCACCAAGACAGGGGTGTGATGCCCTGGTCCTGCGACCTGGTCCTCTTTGGGCACCCTGGTCCTATGACCTAGTCCTCTTTGAGCGCCTTGGTCCTCTTTGGGCACCCAAGTCCTTTCTGGGTGCCTTGGTCCTCTTTGGATGCCTTGGTCCTGTGTCCTAGTCCACCCAGTTTTAGGTGAAATTTGGCAGGGTGGAAGCTCAGAACATCAGATTTGCAAGTCTTCAGTTGCAACTTTCTTTGACTCATTTTTCAACACTAGGTACACATTCAAATTCTTCCCCCTTCTCTTCTTTTAGTATCTCAATTTCAGATCTGCAGTTTGTGCAATTTCAGTTCATACATGCTTCATTGTTCACCTCCTAGTCTAGTTGATCAATCTTTCATATCTTACCTTCATTTACAACAAGAGGAATAGAAACCCTAATAGATAATCCTTTGCTTTCTCTTTCTCATAAGAAGTAGACAAAGCGAGCTATCTCCCTAGGCTCTTTTGTATTCCCAATGTGTTGGCTAAAGTGGGATTAGGTCCTAGTCATTCGGTCTCACTTTTTCCCCTCCACAATATGTATGTAGATACTCGTGTTTCATACACATATGTATACATGTACATATATAATACACATGCATTTTTTATATGTATGCATGGCTTTAACAACCTTCCTAGTAGCATTGGCAATCTATCACAATTGTAGCACTTTAATATGAAATAATTTTCTTCCTATAGCATTCTTCTTATATATTAGAGATGATATTTAAGATTTTGAGCACTCATATTCAATTACTACAATGTTGATATTTTTAACATTGTTGGTAGCCTACTTCTTTCTTGCTTGTTTTTAGTGCTTGTATCTATGGGTTTCTTATGATGATGCATTAAATAATTGACAAAAAATCAAGAAACCAAACTACAAGGGAATATGGAAGGCTCCATTGATTGACAATCCTAGTAAGCATTTCTTTATAAATGACATATCATTGGGGTTTTGAATCTTTAAAATCTTATGGTCTCCAATACTAATATCTGACACTATATTGTAACCTTATTGTGAATATAATTTGAAGATGACCTTGAGCTCTATGTATACCCTAATTTGAAATATATTGGAATTGAGTTACGACAGGTTCATATATGTATTCATCTTTAAAGCTATCAACTCAACCTACTTGTAGTGTCTTCTTTGCAACGGTTGCACCAACACCACTTATTCAAATCTTCATTGATCAACATGCTAACACTCAAGAACACTTAGCATCAGCAACTTAGACAAGAAAGATAGCTTGTGGAGCATCAAATCACGAACCATCTAAAATGATGATACACACGAACATCCCAAACACTCCCAAATCCACAACCAAAGATATGATCATACCGGAGCACAATTGAACAAACACCAGAACATTACACAACTAAACATTGAATGTTGAACACCAAAACATGGGAATATGTTGACATCAATGACAACAACATATCCTAGTAGCAGCAATATCCAACAATCTCCCCCTTTGGCATTGATGGCAACCTATGAATGTGAAAAACAATCAATGCAATGGAATAAATCATCACCATCAAACTCCAACAAACTCCCCCTAAGATCATGTACACAAAGCTCCAAAGATAAGGCAGTTTTTGACATGCTTCTCTCCTCCTTTAACAATAATGCCAAAGATATAAATTGATCAAGCTTCTCTCCCCAAATCAGATAAACTCTCCCTCTAAGAAGGACAAACTCTCCCCCTTAGGATAAAATCATAGCTCTAAACAACACATTGACTACTTCGGCTGAGTAGCAACACCAACTCATCAACCCAGATAAAGACATAAGACTGTGAAGTCCACCGGATTGATGCATCTCTATGCACCTAGTTCTCAATCGGGAGGGGCAGAGACTCCCAACTTGTCTCTCAAATACACAAAAGTATATGTAGGCAAAGGCTTAGTGAAAATATCTATAATCTAATCCTTTGTAGATACATACTCCAATTTAATTTTCTCCCTCAAAAGGTGATATGTAATTGATATATGCTTTGTGTTAGAGTGCAGTACCGGATTCTTGGAAATATTAATAGCACTTGAATTGTCACAATAAATAGCAATAGGCTCATCATACACAACTCTAATATCTTTCAGCATATACTTCATCCAAACAACCTGAGTATAGTTGCTAGCAGCAGCAATGTATTCAGTGTCAGTAGTAGATAGAGATATAAAATCTTATTTCTTACTTGCCCATGAAACCAAATTCTTCCCCAAAAATAAAGATCCACCAGTAGTGCTCTTCCATTCATCTACATCATCTGCCCAATCAGTATCAGTATAGGCACATAGCATAAAATCATCATTCTTCAGATACCACAGCCCATAGTCAACAGTCCCCTTCAAATGTCTAAAAATCCTCTTCACAATAGTAACATGAGTCTCTTTATGATCATCTTGAAATCTGGCACAAAGACAAACTACATGCATAATATTTGTTCTAGTCTTAGTTAGGTACAATAGTCCACCAACCATAGATTTGTACAAGATCTGATTAACTTTCTGAGATTCATCTTGCTTGGATAACATGCATCTAGTCACCATATGAGTTCCAACAGGTTTAGAATTAGCTAACCCAAATTTCTTCAACAATTCCTTCACATACTTAGATTGAGAAATGAAAATACCTTTATCAGTCTTTGTAATATGCAATCCTAAGAATAATTTCATCTCACCTATCATAGACATCTCAAATTCCTTTTGCATATCATCAACAAACTTCATTCTCAAATCATCATCTCCTCCAAAAATAATGTCATCAAAAAACACTTCAACAATCAAAATGTTATCATTCTCAACCTTAAAGTATAAGTTACTATCGATAGTACCTTTACAAAATACCAACTTCATCAAATACTTGCCTAATCTAGCATACCAGGCTCTAGGGGCTTGTTTTAGTCCATAGTGTTATCACTGATTAAAAAATGGGCTTTTCTTTTCCCATGGTTGGCTATGTTTTATTGAAATTTTGAATAAGGTGTCATTCCAAATGCTTCAGCTTTGTTCTAGACCTCAAGGGTTTAAGGGTTTGTGATTTTAGATCCTCTTGTGTTCGTTTTAAACCCTCTGGTTTCTAATTTTTTGTTACTTTATTCACTTAAGTGATGGGTCATGGGGTCGTAGGAAGCCCCTTGTTGTTTGCTTAGGCGATTATGTTAATTAATCAAAAAAATTATGCCTCAAATGATTTTCTTCTAAAATTGTCGGGCCCAGTAAGCAGTGCGCATCTCGCGAATTGATCCACGGCTCATGCTATTTCTCTAGGTGAAGTTGCCCGTAGTTTAAAACCAGCGAAGTTGCAAAAACCACATAGCATGCCACATAGACGGTCCAGCTGGTTGTTGACAGCAAGTAAAATGGCGGCACATGGCACAAGTCACAACAGTCAGCGGGTCAGGATTAAAGGCTAAAAAGCGGGCCCCAGAGGTGAGTCAGGTTGCAGGTGGAGATGACCTGGCAGGTACAGCTATTAACAATTTATTGAAGCCCTGTGGTTTCCTATTCGCAAATAACAAAGTGACAAGTCAGCTCCGAAAGTGACTGGGTGCCAGGTGTTTACGATGAGTCAGCAGGCCCACCCCTCCTAAGAGCCCTTTTAGTGGATTAAACACCGATCAATTTATGAGATGATCCAATGGTCTGCGCTATTTCACAAGGGTAAGGTGCTCACTCTTTATACCTCGTGAAATAGCGAGAGTGAACGAGAACCATCCACGTGTCATGATGATGACCTAGAGGATGCAGCTGTTGAGACGAAAGTGGGCCCCTGTGGTTTTCTTTTGGCAAATGACAGAGCGACAAATCAGCTCCAAAGGTGACTGGATGCCAGGTGTTTACGATGAGTCAGCTGGCCCACCCCTCCTGAGAGCCTTTTCAGTGGATTAAACGCTGATCAATTTATGAGGTGATCCAACGGTCCACGCTATTTCGCAAGGATAAGGTGCTCACTCTTTATACCCCGCGAAATAGCGAGAGTGAACAAGAACCGTCCACGTGTCATGATGATGACCTGGAGGATGCAGCTATTGAGACAAAAGTGGGGCCCCATAGTTTTCTTTTGGCAAATGACAGAGCGACAAATCAGCTCCAAAGGTGACTGGATGCTAGGTGTTTACGATGAGTCAGCGGGTCCACCCCTCCTGAGAGCCTTTTCAGCGGATTAAACGCCGATCAAATTATGAGATGATCCAACGGTCCGCACTATTTCGCAAGGGTAAGGTGCTCACTCTTTATACCCCGTGAAATAGCGAGAGTGAACCAGAACCGTCCATGTGTCATGATGACACGTGGTCTAAGAAGAAAGTGTGGGCCCGCCAAGGTGGAACCGGCAGTATAAAAGAAAGACACGCGGCCAGTGTCAAGTGGAATGCGAAATGGATTTCAAGGCCAATGGTTGGACGCCATGTGGTATTACGTAGCCAATAGAAAGTGGGACCCAGAAAAAGGCCAAAGCCGTCAGTTAATCTAACGCTCGATCAAGTTTCTTTTGATCGAATGGTTGGCGTTATTTTGCAGGATTAAGCTGCCCAATAGTTATGCCTCGCGAAGTTGCAAAAGAACAAAATGAAACACTTGCAAGAATATTGTGACCCGTTGGAGTGAAAAATATGAATTCTTGTATGAATTCAATTTTGAAGGGACGGCCGAAGCATGCGGAATCAATATTATAGTTAAGGCCCTGAGTACAAATATTTGATTTCCTAACAACCAGGTAAAGATATCTTTTAAAGGATTTTGCAAAAGAGCAGACGCAGAGATATTTTCCTGATATACAGAGCAAGTCGGTTCAGTTGCAGAGCAAATTCCTTCAAGCAAAGAATAGGTTCTCTTGTATTTTTGTGTAGCAATTCTTGTGCAGTGTTCTAAAATAGATAATTAATTCTTCACAAAGTTGTTTAAGAGTGGCATTTATTTCTTGCATTTTCAAAATGGCTCCTAAAAGAGAATTTTCTGGTAAGGTTAACTATCAAGAAAGGAGCGTTTGTGATGATTTTCTAGAACAGTTGACGTTGTCAACTAACCAGGCGTCAAAGGCAAAAGAGCTAGTGCCTAAGGCTCCCCGTCTAAAGATAGGAGAAGGATTATATGACAAGGGCAATTGGTTGAGAGACCCACAGGTTGGACTGTCCGGGTTGGGGTTGTTTAAAGTGGGATTCAGAATGAGAAATTCTCCTGCCCTGCAAAACAGTATCTGGGAACTAGATGTTGGGAAGTTAGTGGTCCCAGGAGTATTCATGGACATAGATTTGCTAACCCAAATTGCATTCAACTATGATCCAGTCACAAGAAGCATTCGAGATGTAAATGGGAAAACCCTTGTGGAAATTAATGCTAAAGAGTTTAGGACAGCATTTGGGCTTAATGAGTTTACAAACTTTTTAGAACCAATAAACTTCACAGCATTAGCCCAAATTTATGGTGCACAGAGGAGTCATCTCAGGAATGGGCCTCTTAAGGATTTTTTTGTAAAAATAGGGGGGTTAACAGTTGTAGGACCCAACACACAAGAGCCCTTTTCATTAAGCATGTTCACCCTGAGGGCTAAAGGGATGTATTGGGCACTTTGCCAAGTTTTGGGAGAAGATGCAAAAGCAAATATGCCGAATCATTACTTGTTAATGATTGCCCAAATTTTGAATCCTTCTCTTGCAATCACATTTGATTATGCCACTTATATTGTTGATGCTATTCATGGAGGGTTGATAAGAATCAAGAATGGAAAGGTGGACAGGCCTTTTGGATGGTATTCACTCCTAATGCATATTTTTCTCTTCAAAGGTGGTGATTACTTTGCCAGTGGACTGGACCTGGTTAAGGAGAAGGAAGGAGAAAAAATGCTAGTACAATTGTGGAGTACTGTGTTGTCATGGGATAGAGAGGATGCCAGTTTTCTGAAATTTGATAAATATTTTGCATCCAAAATAAGGACTCTCCTCTGCTCAGAGAACCCAAGAATCCCCAAGGTTCTTCTAGAATTCATAAGACCAAAAGAATTCGCGGAGAACATAAACATTGTTCATAACTGGGGTGACATTTATTTATATCCAGTTTCCACAATTTTCAGAATTTTTGGTTTCAAAGGCACTCCATTTTTGTTACCTTACCAGGTCCCTCTCAAAGTGGGAATCACGAAGATCCTCAGACAAATTGGTGGCTTGCAAGAGGCAGAGTTGACAGGCAGGGGTAAAGGGACTATTTTCCCTGCAGCTACCATAGCCCACCAATTTGTAATAACAAAGGGAGGCTGGAATTGCTTTGAGGATTTCCTCAAACCTTATCATTTATCCACTGCAGTGTCTAGATGTGCCGATCTAGAGGACTTCTTCAACGGTATGTTTAGGAAGAAGGTAGCATGCAGAGGTAGGCCTCATCAATTCCAGTTTCCTGAAGACCTCATCAGAAATGAATTTGATCTAGATGAGCAGAAGCTAAGAAAAGAAAAGTGGGTGGCTTATAAGAAAGCCCTGGATTTTGTGCATTAGTTTGATGCTAGCTATGACTCATTGTCTAGCTTTTTCCCACTAGAAGAGAAAATAAAGTTTTTAATTGTTTGTTTTGAAGATGTGATGTAGACATTGAAGGAGAAGAGGGAAGCTATAATCAAGAGCAACCCTGAGAAAGCCAGAATGATCCTTAGTAGGTTAGCTTCTAGTAAGCCAATCCCTCCTAGTGATTACACACTGCATAAAAAATCAGGTTATAGTGTGTTGGTGCCTACAACAGGGGAGCCCTCTACCTCCAAAGGAAAGAGGAAGACACAAGATGTCATCGACATCCAAGAGAGCCCAAAAAGGAAAAGGGTGGGGAAAGAAATACAATCAGATACACCTTTGTATTCCCCATCCCAATCCCCTATCCATATAGGAAATGAGCAAGCAGCAGCTGAGCAACTCATACAATTGGGTAGCCTAGGGGAAATTGCATATACCTATGATGAAGTAGAAGAGGGGATGCCGGAAGAACCCATTGCTGCTGGGATGGATATTACTTCCACTGAACTTAAAGGCCAAGAGTGGGATCCTGAAATAAAGCAAGCAAGTAGTGCCTTTCTAGCTGATAATAATTTTGTCACATCAGAAGCATTCATGCAATTTATATGGAAGTAGCATATAGATAAATATAATGCTAGATGTGAAACAAGAAAGGCAGAGCAGCCCAACAAAGATCCAGCCTTGGTGGAAGAGGAAATAAAGCAAGAGATGATGGAAGAATTCAAGACCATCACCCCTAAGCAGGGAAGAGATATGGTAGCACAAGCTGGAGTGCTTATCTTACCTGAATGGGATATTGCAGATGCCCTGGTATTAGATGTAGTAAGGAAAGAGACTAAACCCATGGAGGGGGTCACTTTCAGTAAAGATAATGTTGCACTTGTTATGTGGTCTCTCAAGAGGAATGAGGGCAAGAAAGGCAAGGACACCCTAGGGTCAAGTTACCTCGGTGGAATGATGGTGAAGAGAGTGCAGAGTACAGCGGTAGTAGAGGCTACCAGCACTGTGTTGGAGACTGCAAAATTCAGTGTTGCAGTAGCAGAGAAAGAAGCCAAAGAGAAAGAGGCCCTCCAAATCAAGTTGGAAACAGTTTTAAAGGCCTACAACAGTGCCAAGGAGGAGATAAGAGGTAAGGATAGCATCATTGCCAAATTGCAAAGCCAGTTAACTGGACAACACCATCGAGGTGAGTCTTCAACACTGATGATCTCCTCTTCTCCTGCAAGACCTCCACCTTCGAGCCCTATTATTGAGTTTCCACCATCTCCAGCACCCTCCAGCTCTCAGATGATTGAAATTATTCCTCAAGAATTAGAAAATTTGAAACAAGCTCAAGCCTTATATGAAAAGAAGTATGAGGAAAGGGTAAGAGCTACAATTTCCAGTTTTGCAGATACAATAAATGCCTCATTGCTCTACAACAATGTAGGTAAAATTATGAAAATATGGAATGAGCTCAGGAGAGACAAGGCCATTTTGACCCCTATTTTTGACAGATGGAGGCCTAGGGAGCTAGATTTAGAGTTTATGTGTGTATCCTGTGATGAAGCAAGGGCCAATCCCATCATTAAATCCACTTCTGATGTCGCTAAAATCTTAATTCAATTAGCAGTAGAGGTGGATAATGTGGATAGAAAGGTCAATTTGTGCAAGAAGGAATACACTGACCAAGTTTTTGAGTTGCTCCCAGGAGTTTTTGCTAGCCCGGATCAGTTAAAAGACAAACAAATATGGCTTAAAGAGATAGAAGCTAAGTTATCAGCAAGAGTTAGAGGAATTATTGATCTTGATGATGCTTCTTTCTTCATTGTAACAATCCAAGAAATAGAGAAAATTAAATCACATTATGGTTTTCTCAATTCAGAAGTCAACAAAATGAGAAATTCTTGGAAAAAGTTGACTAAAACTAAAGATAATGTGATTAATTTCTTGTGGCTTACAGAAGAGGTATATAGTGACTGGGCAACTAAATATGCCACCCATGATCCGGAATAGTTGGAGAGCGCCCCTGAAAAGACAGAAGAGGTTGCAACCGAACAACATGTTGAAGTAACTGTAGAGGCTGAAAAGAGCTTGTAACTGCTTTTGCGAAAAGCTTGTAACCTCTTTATTTTGAAAAAATGGTTGTAACAAACTCTCCTCGAGAAGTCCAAAGCTTTGTGCATCCATGATGATATAAATGGATACCAAGACTAGATGAAGGGAGATCGCAAAAAATTGTAAGAAAACGTTGCAGAAATTTATCTGAGCTTTTCTAAGTTTAATGGAGAATCAAAATTTCTTGTAATACTTTTTGAACTAAATATCAATATACAGACCATCAATTTTGAGTAAAGCTCTGTGTTGTCTTCAATTTTGTTCGCAAATTTCTTTATTGTTTTCATTCTGAATAATCCAGGGTTGTTCTATTTGAATGGAATTGCAAAGCAATTTTAGTATAAGTGTTCGTTAGCTTTTTTCTTTAGGAGGGAAATTAAAGAGGCGGGGATCACTCATACCAGTAAACTCTTTGGAATGAACTTTGAATTATGATGACCATAGCTTGGTTTATAATGCTTGATTTCTTGTAGGTGTCAGGCATATACAAGGATTGATAGAAACCAAGTCGACGGGAAGCATAAAGATGTTTTGTTTGAGGAGTCTTATTTGAGTTTAGATGACTCTGTGACCTTGGATAAGGCACTGGTATTAAATTGAAGTTTTTTATTGCATACTTTTGTTGATCAAAAATGTTGAACATAAGTACAATTTCCATTCTTTGTTTTCAGTTGATTTCAAGGTGAATAGACCCACTAGTTTTTTGGACTGGTTTGCTGTGGGTTTATGTTTGAAAGCGTGAATTTAATTCACAAAGGTATACCCACCTGGGCTCTGAGTAAGCTCGAAGTGTAGAAGGTCTAATCAAACCTTGTCATATGTTGTCTTGAGAATTTCCTTATCTTTGATATCTCTTTTGCACCAAGCTTTAAAACATATTATTTTGAGGATGTTAAAGGGAAACAGATTTTGAAGACAACACATAGAGTGCTTTCTTCAATCTGCATACCACTTCATTTGATAATAAAAATCCTTTCAATTACTCAATCTAGACTTCCTCCTCAAGATCTCCATTCAAAAAGGTTGACTTGACATCCATCTAATACACCTTTAAATTCTTATAAGCAGCTTATGCAAGCAATAACCAAACAACTTCAATTCCAGCTACAGGAGAAAAAATTTCTGCATAATCAATACCTTTCATCTGAGAGCATCCTTTACATACCAATCTTGCTTAATTTCTTACCACTTCAATGGCTTCATTCAATTTATTCTAGAACACCCATTTAGTACCAATCACATTCTTGTCTTTAGGTCTCAAAACAAGCTCCCATGTGTTGTTCTTGTTAATCTGATTCAACTCTTCCTCCATAGATTTTATCTAGTTCTCATCCTTACATGCTTTAGCAACATATTTAGGCTCAATCTTAGAAACCAGACATATCTCTTCAGCAATTAGTCTTCTTCTAGTCATCACACCTTTTTTCTTAGCACCAATAATCTGATTCTCAAAATGATTCAATTTCACATACCTTGGAGTCTTCATATTGTTATGATTCTCAGGCTCTTGAACTTCTTCACTGGCAACAACAATATTCAAATTAACTATCTCTACTAGATCATTTTTCTTCAGGATCTCAGTCTGTGTAGGCTTTAAAAACAATATCCTAATCATCAATCTCATATCTGCATGCTCTGATCTGCTTCTCATGACATTCATCAACCTTCACATTTTCACTTTCCACTATCTTCTTCAACCTCTTATTGTAGCATCAGTAGGCCTTTCTCTTAGTACAATATCCCAAGAAGATTCCTTCATCACATATTGCATCAAACCTTCCTATATCCTCATCTCTTTTGATATAACATTTGATTCCAAAAACTTTGAAATATCTAACTGTAGGAACATGATCAAACCATATCTCATAAGGAGTCTTACCAGATAACCTTTTATATGCACCCAATTGAATGTGTAAACAACAGTGCTAACAACTTCTTTCCAAAAGGTTTTCATAACATTTCCTTCAATCAACATCGTTCTAGCAACATCCAAGATTGTTATGTTCTTTCTTTCAACAACTCCATTTTGTTTAGGGGTTCTAGGAGCAGAAAATTGTCTTCTAATTCCATTCCTCTCAAAAAATGTATCAAACTCACCGGATGTGAATTCTCCTCCTCTGTCAGATCTTAGACACTTCAGCTTCAACCATGTCTCAGTATCCACCTTTGCTTTTAATATCTTAAATTTCTCCAATGCTTCTAATTTCTACCTTAGAAAAGTCACCCACATCATTCTAGAGTAGTCATCAATCAACAACATGAAATACCTGTCACCCTGCATGCTTCCTACTCTTGTAATACCACACAAGTCAGTATGCACAAGATCCAATAAACCATTAGATGTATATAGATTATTGTTAAATGAAGTTCTTGTTTGTTTTCCCAACTAACATTCTTTACATATCGGATTAGAGGGCCTCACAATCTTAGGCAAATCTCTAACAACTTGAGTATAACTTATCCTTATCATGCAATAAAAATTAATATAACACATCCTTCTATGCCACAACCAACTTTCATCTATCTAAGCAATCAAACAACTTTTTTCACTGGCATTCAAGTGAAAGATATTACCTTTAGTTTTAGTCCCTATTGCAACCTCTATACTGGGGGCATTTAGAATCTTGAATTTACCATTCTTGAATTGCAAATCATATCTTTTGTCAACCATCTGTCCAACACTCAACAAATTATGCTTTAAACCTTCAACATATAAGACATTATCAGTATTATTCTTACCATCAAAAGATATAGAACCTCTACCACAAATCACACAAGCTTTGTCATCCCCAAAACTTACTATACCACCATTATACCTTTCCATATTCACAATTTCACTTTATCACTTGTCATTTGTTGTGAATAACCATTGTCAATTACCCATTCATCTTTATCTTCAATCTTAGAAGCAAAATATTTCTCCTCAATAGTGCAGCTTGTAGGATTCACTAGTACTAGATCATCTTCCTTGATAGCAATGAATACAAATTCATCTCCTAAATTCCCATTGTCTGATTCCTCATCTATCACACCTTCATCAGCAACATAACAGCATCCCTTCTAATTTTGTACTTCCAGTTAGGCTTATAGGGCTTGTCATACTTATCATACTTTTCATATCTATCATGCGTATCAAATGCATCATGTCTTTCATGCTTATCATACTTAGAAATTATTTTAGGACACCTTGAAGCAAAATGTCCTATCTTATTACAAGGAAAACATTTCAAAGGTATCTTTCCATCATACTTACCGACTCTCTTAGGTAATCTTCGAGCAATAAGTGCTTCAAGCTCATCCAACTCTCTTTCCTTCTCTTCCATCTCTCTCATCTCTCTTTCATATCTAGAAACCCTAGATGAAGTCTCTCCCGAATCATACAGTTTCTTCCCAAACACAAAGGATTTAAATACAGTCTTAGATTTACTATGTGATTCTCCAAAGTTGCTCAACTCAAATGTACCTAGCTTACCAACCAACATATCTCTTGTCACAGTGGTCACACTTTGAATCTCATCAATAGCAACAACTTTAGCTTTGTAAGAAGAAGGCAAGGATCTCAGCACCTTAGCAACAATCTCATCTTCCTCAAGAGCTCCACCAGCACATCTGATGTTCATAACAAGTTCATTCACTTTAGCTATAAAGGAATTTATATTCTCATCGTAGCCCATCTTCAATGTCTCATAGTTTCCCTTCAAACTCTACAACTTAGCAACTTTAACTTGTGCATCTCCTTCATACAAGACCTCTAGCTTTTTCCATATCTCATGTGTAGTCTTTAAATACATTACATTAGTCATCTCTGAATCAATCAAGGCACTCAACAACACTTCCTTAGCCCTTATGTTATGTTCACCTTCCTTGATTTTATCAACAGTAATAGGTCAATTCAGAGGAAAATTGTAGACATTCTTTGTAATCTTCCAATAATCTTCTATAAGACACTTCAAATGAACTTCCATCAAGTCCTTCCATACAATATAATTATTTCCATCAAATCTAGGACTCCCCTTGAACCATGGGTTTCCATCCCAGATCTCCACAAGTGGTTAAGCTTCTTCCCGAGGATCTAGCTCTAATACGACTTGTTGGCAACAACAAGGAAAACTGAGAGGGGGAGTGAATCAGTTTTCACCAGATCAAACAAATTAAGCACAATCTTAGATCTGATCAACTGCAACAAAAAGAAAGATAACAACAATAACAACACTCATAAAACCAATATTTTTGACGTGGAAAACCCAGTTAAGGGAAAAACCACGGTGGGAACCTACCCACAATAAGATGATACTCTGCAGTAGTATGTGTAAATATTATAATGGGGAATGCACAACATTTAGGCAAACTACCTAGATCTCAATGCTTAAATTGCAATGACCCAGAAGGCTACAACACTCAGAGAAGGTTCACTACCTTACAAATAAATTTGGACTACAATCCGATTAGGATGAACTGCAAAAATAGCATTTGCTAATGCTTGATGAAAGTTTCGATTAAGCTCATATGCCTTCCCTTCACCAATCTTTGCTTAATACACCACACTAAAAGATGAATTCACTTTATCGCACATACACTACTCTTTGATAATGCAGACTCAACACCCATACCCAAATTACATGAATATTTCACCCATTTATACAAATCATCAACCTTGACTACAAGGTCAGTTAAACCCTTAACACCTAATTACAAAATTACATCACACAATACATAAATCGACCACCAGACCAATACAATGTCATAAACAACATAGCATGAACCTAAATCAACTCCTTGATCACACACCACCACCAAAAATCTCACCAAGATCAACCGCAACATGTTACACTACCAAAAATACCACATAGCATGAATAATATCACTAGACCCATAAGATCATAAAGAACACACACAATGATCAATGCAGATCACCAAAAGAAATAGGACATGATTAGGAAACATGAACAAGCATGTTAGAACCATCTGCAACAGTTGCACCAACACCACTTATTCAAATCTTCATCAATCAACACGCTAACAGTGAAGAACACTTAGCATTAGCAACTCAAACAAGAAAGGTATCTTATGGAGCATCAAATCATGAACCATCTAAAATGAAGATACACATGAACATCCCAAACACTCCCAAATCTGCAAACAAAGATATGATCATACCGGAGCATAATTGAACAAACACCATAACACTGCAACACTGAACACTGAACACTGAACACCAAAACATGGGAATATGTTGACATCAATAACAACAACATATCCTAGCAGCAACAATATCCAACAAACTAGTGGTGTCACTTCAAGGACCAGTTGATTCTTTTGTCTCCAATAGAAATCAATCTCAAGGTAATAGTACAATATAAGCAAATCCAAATGGAGTTCAATATGGTAATCAAAGACCTCCAAGGGTTAGTATACCTAGAAGGAATGATACACCCCTTGAAGAACCAATTGAATCCACTCTTAAATTTTTGATATAAACCAATGTGGTCACTCTACTAGAAGTTATACCATATGAACCAGGTCCATTCAAACCCGCTTGGTGGAATGACAATGAATGTTGTGAGTACCATTGTGCCAAAGGCCATAAAACAACAAGTTGTTATAAACTCAAAAATATGATACAAGACCTCATTGATCAAGGTGGCATTACCGTAGATGCTAACAAGGGATCAACCAACACATATCATACCATATTCAAGGACCCTTTTCTTAAGCATGACAAAGGAAAATATTCTAGCTCAAGGACATAGAATAACATTCCAAACTATACCAATGTAGCATATGATTATACAATTAATGCAATCAGTGCAGGAGATGAAATAATGACCACAATTATAATCAACCCAAGGAACCAAGATTGTGTAATTGTCACCTATAGATCTAAGGTCACATTGCAAGGGGTGTCGCCTAATCCTTCTCCACCAACAGGAAAATATAATGTGGTTGACTAGCTAAGAAAGACCCCGACCCAAATTTCATTGTTTAAGTTGCTTCGAATCTCCTCAACTCACAAGGTGATCTTAGATAAGGCTCTCCAAGAATCTTTTGTTGCCCGCGACATAGATGAAAATGCATTCCAATCCATGGTTAGAAACCTAGTTGCTTCCAAGGTAGCATTCACAGAGCAGGATGTACCGACATATAGGCCCATGCATAATGATCCTATTCACCTAGAATTTTTTGTTCATAGAAAGAAAGTCAGAAGCGTGCTAATAGGTGGTGGAGTTGGACTCGACACATTCACTTTAAACCCATTCAAAGCTTTGGGTTACTCACAATATCATATTGATCCTACCAAGAGAATCAACATTAAAGCTTATGATTATGAAGAACACCCATCCAAGGGTGTAGCGACCTTAACTGTCAAAGTAGGACCTGTTACCATAGATATCACATTCCAAGTTCTAGACCAAGAGTTGGGATATAATATGCTACTAGGTCACTCATGGATACATGCCATGCAGATGGTGCCATCAAATTTCCACTAGTGTATTAGATTCCCTTATAACGACATTGAGATCACAATACATGGCGATCCGAATCCTTTTCAGCATTATAACTACTTGAGAGAAAGCATGAACAATCAAGTCCCTATCAATCAAGCGACTTCACTCATCATGCAGATGGAATCTCTAAAAATTTCAAATGCACCAACATCATCATCTCGCACACCTACAACACCACCTCTCCAAATTAAGTATGAAGAGTATGGTGAATATTCTTGTTTCGAAACATTATCAATAGGACAATTGTCTCCTAGATCATTTCGGAGAGAATTACTGAACTTGACAAGTAAAGATAAAGGAAAGGAAATAGTATAATTCTTAGACTCTTTCTCTTTCATAAGATGGGGAGAACTCAATGAAGAATCCTTAGAAGAAGATGTCAACAGTTGGCACTATAAAGAAGAAGATGATAACTCAAATGTTAAACTCCCTTTGGAACAATATGGCAATGGATTCAAGATGTTGCAAAGACATGGTTATGAGACATAATAGGATTGAGGGAACATGCTCAAGGCATCACAGAGCCCATATTACCATCAAAAAATCCAAAGAATTGGGGCTTAGGATATACTATCCTGACAAGAAAAAGAAGAACATCTGGACTAGATACTCTGGTCATCCAAAATTTACGAACAATAGTTTTACTCACAAATGAGGATGAAGATCTTGAGTCACGAAGTCATAACAACATGTCAATGATTACCTTGGCACTGACATCACATGTTTATGTGGTGATAGAAACATGACTTGCACCAGCAGATGAATCAAATACTCACTTGGCACCATCATCATCAACCAACACACCAAGAGAAACAAACATAGTACCAGCTAGAGAAGGTAATTCCATATTGCCTTTATCATACAAGCCTTAAATGAAGCTTCTATCATAGAAGAAGGATCTAAAAGTCAAGAAACTCTCCCCTTTATCATCAACACTGCTAAAACTCATCTCTCTCCCATTGAAGAAGTTGATGAAATCAATGAAGATGGATCAAACAAAGAGACACATATTGAGAGTATAACTAGTTTCCATGACTATAAATTCTTATCTCTCCATAGTTGTAGCACATATTCAGCATTTAGAGCCTATGACAATCAACCATGTGTGGATGATGGCATTGAATATGAGGATAAACAAGTTAATCAAAAGCCAATCAAGTATGTATTTGACAACAGGATCTACATGATGTCAGCATCATCTCCTCCTAATGAAGACAAAAACCTTTGTCTTATGCATCCTCACCTAATAGACTAGGGGCAAGAAGAACCACCACAGTTGGATTGGTTCCAAAATGATGAGGCTATAGTTGAGTTCTTAGGTGCTAGGGATGGATTTCCCTATGAAGAGCACAAAGCCAGTTTTGCAATAGATTTGGCAGAGTTGCCTACTTTGGAGAAGCAAGATCCTCTTCTAATCCAAAAGATGTGGATGAAATAGAAAATGCCACTACAAACAGACTAGATAATCTTCTTATAGATAAATAATAATCAACACTACTAGTAGAAGAAACATAAGAAGTCAACATTGGAGACGTTGAGACTGTATATAAAATACACCTAGATAAGTCTTTAAACCCCATGAAAAAAGAGAAATGTATTCAATTATTCATGCAACGACCAATCAACTTTGCATGGTCGTATGTTGATATACCAGGATTGGACCCTGAATTGGTCTTGCATCATTTGCCATTGCTACCGGGAGTGAAAGCATACAAGAAGAAGCCCAAGAAGATGCATCCTCAAATAGCCCTATTAGTCAAATTTGAACTACAAAAATTGTTAGATGTGGGTTTTATTCGACCCATAGGCTATGCAGAGTGGATTTTGAACTTAGTACCAGTGACTAAACCCACTAGAGGTATAAGAATTTGTACCGACTTTAGGGACTTAAACAAAGCTTGTCCCAAGGATGATTTCCCACTCTCTAGCATAGATATGATTATAGATCTAACAACAAGAAATGAGATGCTATCACACATGGATGGTTTTTTGGGTTATAATTAAACCAGGATTGCACCAAAAGACCAACATAAAACATCTTTCACTTGCCCTTGGGGAACATACTGCTAGAATGTAATGTCATTTGCGTCGGCACCACTTATCATATAGCAATGACCACCCTGTTTCATGACATAATACATGATATAATGGAAGATTATGTAGACGACCTGTTGGCCAAATAAAAAACTTGGAATGATAATCTGAATGTCCTAACTAAAACTTTGACATGCTTGAGCAATACAAAGTTCAAATCAACCCAAAGAAGTGTGTGTTTGGCGTAACATCTAGTAAACTCTTGAGATTCATTTTATCCAATAGAGGCATTGAAATAGGTTCTGAAAAGGTGAAATCTATCCTAGAAATGCCAAAACCATCCACACTTAAACAATTGAGAAGTTTTCAAGGGAGATTAAAGTCCATAAGGCACTTCATTGCACAATTGGAAGACAAGTGCCAACCATTTCAACACCTTCTGAAGAAAGGTGTAACCTTCAAATGGATAGAACAATTTCAGGAGACATTTCAAGCATTAAAAGAATATATTTTATCAAAACCTATCTTGGTCCCACCAATACATTGAAAGTCATTGCTATTGTACATATCCACAACAAATTCCTTTTTGGGTGCCCTTTTGGCACAACATGATGAACAAGGTAAAGAGAGAGATATCTACTACATCAGTAGAACACTCAAATGATATTAACTCAACTATAACCCTATAGAATGAGCATGTTTAGTAGTTATATTTGCATCCCAGAACCTTAGACACTACATGTTGAGTCATAAAGTCCATCTCATTAGACATTTTTATCCTCTCAAGTACTTTTTGAGTAGATCAACATTAACTGGAAGACTGGCCAAGTGGGTCATGATCTTGAGTGAAATTGACATAGAATATGTTGATAGAAAACAAATCAAAGGTCAAAATATAGTTGATCAATTGGCAGAGGCACCTATACAAGACAACCATCCATTGGTAGTAGACTTTCCCGATGAGTCAGTGTTTTCACTCTTGGCATCCACATGTTGGAAATTTTATTTTGATGGGTCATACACCAATCACGAAGCAGGAGTAGGAATTATCTTCATTACTCCTCAAGGGGAATCCATTCCAAAATAATTCGGAATTAGCTTCTCATGTACCAATAATATAGCTGAATATGAAGCCCTAGTCATAGGACTTTGTACATTTGTTGTACAATGGAAAATAATATAGTTACATGTCTATGGAGATTCCCAACTTATTATCAATCAAGTGAATGATGATTATAATACTAAAGATGATAAGCTAAAACCTTACAAACAATTGGTGGAAGAATACAAACAATACTTCACCAATGTGACATTTGAGAAAATCCCAAGAATACAAAACAAGGCAGTTGATGCTATGGTGACAGTAGGATCTCTCTTGGATATGCCCAACAATGGAACTCACTTTGAGTTTATAGTAGAACAACTCATGGTACCAACATACAAAATTCCCTCTTCTGAGTACGTATGTATGATAGTAGGACTTGAATCTCCCTGGTATAGAGAAATATATGCATATTTACATGATCAAATACATCTCTCCTCACCTCTCATGCAATCAATGAAAGACTCTTATTCGAAAGATATCCAAACATATAATCATTATTGATACTCTATAAAGGAAAGGCTTAGATGGTACTTTGCTTCGCTGCCTAAATTTTGAAGAGGCACAAATAGCTCTTAAAGAGATTCACAATGGAATATGTTGTGCTTACTCTTCTGGTCCTGCATTAGCCAAGAAACTACTAAGAACGGAATATTATTGGCAAACAATGGAGAAGGATGCTTACAAGTATGTACAAAAATATAGACAATGTCAGATACATGGAGACATGATCAATCCATGCACCTGCCCAAGATCTTCAACCAATTACATCACCATAGTTGTTCTCACAATGGGGACTAAATCTTGTGGGAAAGATAAACCCTACCTCCTCCAATGGACATAATTTAATGCTCACAGTTACTAATATTTTACTAAATGGGTCGAGGAAATCCCTATAACTTACACCATAGGAAAACAGATAGCTAAATTCATCTTGAAATATATCATCTGCGGATACAGAGTCCCCGTATACATCATTATAGATAATAGGCGACCTTTTAAAAACTAAGAAGTGAGTGAACTTTGCAACTAGTTCCACATTCAATAATTTTTTTCTACTCCTTACTATCCCCAAAGAAACAATCAAGATGAGGCAACAAACAAAACAATATTGAAAATCTTAAAGAAAGTTGTCAATGACGCAGGACGAGATTGACACCTTCAACTAAATCCAACACTCTAGGCTTATCAAATAGGTGTACACACAGCTATTGGTGCTACACCATACTCTTTAGTATATGGTTCAAAAGCCATTTTTCCTATTGAGGTATAATTTCCATCGCTAAGAGTCCCCCTAAAGAATATCATATCGAAAGAAGACTATAGAGTCACATGTTTGCAAGAGCTAGAACTATTGGATGAAAAATGACAAAGCGCTCTAAACCATTTACAAGGTTACCAAAATAGATTAAGACAAAGCTATAACAAAAGAGTAAGACCACACTTCTTTGAAGTGGGGGATATCGTTCTTAAGGAGAATCAAAGGGACCTAGTGGAACAAGAAAAACCAAGAAAATTTGAGCCTAATTGGTTGGTTCCTTTTGTAATAACAAGGGTCATTGGAAATGGTGCTTGTAACTTGACAACAATGGAAGGATATCCATTCTCATATCCTTTGAACAACGTGCACCTTAAACGATATTACATCTAAGGGCTAGGTTAGTTTAGATTTCACTTTCTGCATCTACATATCATTTTTTTTCAGCATTGCATTGCATATAGTTTCTTTTCTAAACACATCGCATTCACAATTTTCATAGCATATAGTCTTTGCATTCCCATATAGTTGCACCAATAAAGAAAGGAGATTATATGATTTATTCACTTGTCTGCACTGAAAGGAGTGAAGGTTGTCTCATTTTTTAGATATTTGTACATGAAGTTCTTCAAAGTCATAGGTGATTCATCTTCAATGTCACCTTATGATTGAGATTTATCTTTGGTTGGGTAGAGATTTCACTATTGAACCTTGTTACCCGAAGTCTACCAATTTCTCTATATCTCACATTAATCATTTGCTCTAAGTCACTATAGGGACCTAGTTGATCATGTGGCTAGTGAAAAATCCAAAATTTTGCTTCAACGCCGCTATAATTGTCACACCTATGTAAGTTTCATTACTTACATCAAGCCAAGGAAAAGAATATAAAAGAAAAAGAAAAAGAGATATGCCAAATTCCATATCAAGGCAAAAGAAGCAAATATATATAACTGAAATATCATGCATTAAAAGCTTGGCTATGGGAACATGTGAGTAACTCCATCAGGGTTATAAACTTTTGCTGGCAATGGATCAATATTTGAGAGATTACATTGTACAACCTCACTGGGGTTATAGATGTCCAACTAGTAGTGAGGCTCTATCCAGGATGCTTTTGAAGTTATAATAACTCATGTAGCTAGTCGCATAGGATTCTAAGGGTCCCTAATGGTTTGAAGAATCAGAATAAATTCAATTGCACACACATGGGCAACATAAGATCAAATTTTCAAGAAGTGGTGGGGAAGTTTTCCGTGTCTCCATCCTAGCCCTTTTGAGAACGGATTGAACTCCTATCTTTGAAAAGTCTCATACCTTTATTTCAATCAGTGTATGACAGAATGATAAGCACATACAATCATCCTTGGAAATGTACCTTCATCTAGCATCTTGCATTAGCATAAGCTTCATGTCAAAAATTTCATTGTCTCCACATGCATTTTGTAGATCATCATGTCATAGCAGGTCTACATACCGAGGGCATAGCTGAAAAAATCCTTAAAAACATAAAAAGTCTTGAAAAAATCCTAAAATTCATAAAAAGTCCTGAAAAATAATTAAAAAGTCCTAAAAAATCATAAAAAAAAGTCCTGAAAAATCCTAAAAATCATAAAAAGACCTAAAAAAATCATAAAAAGTCCTTAAAAAGTCCTAAAAATTAAATCTCTAAAAATTAGAAAATGACTTGAACAAACAACAAAAACATCGAAAAACGGAAGAAATCAACCAAAAACATTGGAATGTGATCCTAAAAAAACCCAAAAACATCGAAAAAGATCTTGAAAAAGAACTAAAAAATATAATAAAAAACTTGCAATAAAATGTCTCACAAGAATCAAACACCCTAGAAGATATCTAGCAAACACTTCACACAAAGTTCGCAAAGGATAAAACTATGTTGTCAAACATTTGCAATCAACCAATCAAACTATCTTATCAATCATATCAACTATCCATATCAAGTGATCATTATCTTGTCTTAAACAGAAGAAGATACACTCAAAACCAGACAAGTCAGTCTTAAACGGGGTCCACACTTTCTGAAACCAGACATTATCAACCATTACATCAAGCAATTAAAATGAAGGTACAAATTAGTATGGCTCTGGATTTTTTCCTATTTGGTCTTTATCTTTTTATCAATTGGCGATAAGTCATGTTACTATGCTACTCAAGGATGTCCACAAGTGACTAGAGCAACCATGATGAGCATGATCATTTTCTTTGTTTGTTGTTTGTGGTGTGAACCAATTCTTTCATCAAGCATCTTTTTCTTGGATCAACTTATTCATTCTTCCTATTCATGTAGTCAACTAACATTCTTTCTTTTTATGCTTCTTCCAATCTTTCTGTTTTACTAACAAATTCTTCTTAGTTACTTGATTCAAGAGGCAAACAAATGTTTTGACATGTTTCAACAAAAATATTCATGAGCACATAGTTGCATAAATGCATTAATCACTTTATCATAGTTGCATTATCATATATAGGTCATTTTAATCGCATTATTATATAATTCAATTCATTACATTATCATGTAGTTGCATTCATTTTAAATTGCATTCCATTATGATATTGCATTCATATCATTTAGATTCATTATCATTCACTATCAATAGCTAATTTAGAAGTGCATTCATTTAGTTTGCATTATCACAGATTTATTGCATTAGATCATTTAAAGTACATTCATTTAAATTACATTCATTTAGATTCATATCATAATGAGATCATTGCATTTATCATAAATAAAAGACCATAGAAGCATCATAAAACATAATAGAGCCACATCATACATCAATACATCATGAATCATATAAAAATGCATCAGGTAAATAGAGCACAAGCATATAAACTGTCGCCAAAATTACATATCCAATATATCTCAAAAATGGAATGCGTCAGAATATATATCAAATGCCTAAAGGCTTATATAACATGATAATAAGGTATCAACCAATGCTACTTCTATCGGTTGGTGGATCATGCCTACTAGATCCTGCTTTGGGATGTCCCGATGGTGCCCGAGGTGGACCCATAACACCCTCATTGCTCACCCTTCACGATGTAGATCTACTCGAACTCGACCAATCATGTACTCATGGTAACTAGGAGCTCCTTGTCCCTCAAGAATCAGGCTCCCATAAAGATGTCTATAATACAATGCCTCCTGGGAAGCATCGAAAAGCCTATCTAACTATGTCTATATATCTGTGCGAGGAGAAAAATGATGATCATATACATCTTGGACTAACTATGCTCGCCGACAAGGATCATCTCGCTTGGTAACAACCTGA
The DNA here is from genome assembly GCF_030272615.1 of Cryptomeria japonica. NCBI lineage: Eukaryota > Viridiplantae > Streptophyta > Pinopsida > Cupressales > Cupressaceae > Cryptomeria > Cryptomeria japonica. Next base: position 141,137,662 of record NC_081412.1, on the reverse strand, counting down.
TCTCTCTCAGTCACAATGGCTGTGTACTCTTGACAGAAAGTCTCTTGATCATCCCTATGTCTCTACCTCTTTGTGGCTAAAGCATCCTCTAAGCTTCGGATCCACGCTCTAAGGACCCGCGGATCACCATCATCATCCCCTTGTCCTCCTCCCTCCTCCCCTACCTACGCAGTAGGTACATCCTCGATCTCTGGCATCTCTGTATCCTCTGAGCTATCTTCCCCATCACCGCTCAAAGATCCTGATGTAGACTCATCCTCACTCTCGCTGCTGGAACTGGTGTCTCCACCAATGTCTACATCCTCCTCCTCTCCCATCTCCTCCTCTCCCTCATCCCACCTGTTGGAACCTCCAAAATTTGGGTAAATTTTGAGAACCCATGTAAAATTTAGCTCACTGCACTCAGAAAAGCAACTGTAGATTCAGTCCAAGATGCTCCCTTTAGAGAGCTCCATTTTGAAACCTATTGATTGTTATACAAATTTCCTTGGGGGAAGTGTTGAGCACTTATCAGAGACGATATTGATCAAGTTGCAACATTCCATAATCATATTGGATGCATTTTTGAGGCACTTGATTTGAGGGGTCAACAAGGGTTCAATATGTGCACAATTTCAGAAAAGACAGAGTAGCCTACTTTGGAGGCTTGCATCTCGCACCTGATTGATTGTCATGAGAAAACTCTTGTTCCCCTATATTCCCTAAAATTTTGTGTACCCCTCTACCCATTTGCAGATTTCTAGGACTTCATTTGACACATTTGCCAAAGTCAAACCATTTGCAATTTGTTAAGTTTTGCAGATTGCTCACTGAAAAGTGTTTCGAAAGGGCTCGCTTTGAGCATTTATATCTTGTTCCTTAAAGATCACTTCGTCAAATCAATTGTTTCCTAAGATTCCTTTTATCTAAATGACCTCGTATGCAATTTTCCAGACCCTCGTGATGTTATTTGATTTTTTTCAAAATTTATTTGAAACTAGGTTTGAAAGGGATTCTGGTAGGTTACAGTGCAGAAACAGCTATGTACTCAACTTTGGCGATTAAAATCTCGCACCTCAACAATTGTTAAGGGAATCCATTTTGCACGATGATTCACAGTATATCAGTCTATATTTATGTCAAGTGGCATGGTCTCAAGAGGCCATTTGGTCAATTTTCAGTGGTGGTTTTCAAGTGCTCTGAGCTTGTTTTGACCATTTCGCAAAAGGTTAAAAATCAAAGTTTAGTGATCGAATCTTTCATATTTTTGATCCAAGTGCATTCTGAAGAGGTTCTAGAATAATTTCATGGTCTCAGGTTTTATAAACCAAAATTTTCTTAGTCGGGGCCACAAGGGACCCAACTTGCCTCATCAATTAGTGAAGTGTTCACAAATTAATATTAATGTTATGTTATTTATATCAATCTAGCCATGTAAATAATAATATATGAATGTGAACAAAAGGAAAATGAGATATGAGTAGATTTTAAAAGTATTGTTTAATAATATATTTTTGTGAATTGCAAAACAAGTGGGACCCATCCTTATTGGCAAGTTAGAGAAGAAAGATATTTAAAAGTTTTATTTTTAAAATCATTATTTAATAAACACTATTAGAATGTTGCAAACGGGGCCCACACTTTTTTTTCCAAAGTAAGAATGGTTCTCGGGACTCGGCAAGGTGTGGGAGAAGGTTTCAGCGAGCCCCGAGAAGGATGCCACAGGTGAAGTGTAAGTTGAGTAAAATTATCGTGCCCTAATTCTTTGTACGCATCGAAATTGGCTAGGGTTTTTGTAGGTATCTCATGAAAACATGTCCCAGGGAGCACCATGTTTTGTAGGATATGCATTGTGGATCTTGTTGCAGGGTTTTAGAAACTTTCAAGTAAATGTCGTTGGATGGAATAGCCGCCAAGTTCTGTAACTTTGGCCAACATCTCCTTGGCTTGTGCCGATAAGGGAGGCACAAGCTATAGATGTTGCAGAAGTTAAAATTTTCAAGCAATGCAATCGACAGGTGTAAAACTATTCCCTGTGCTTGGCCTGCCACATGATGAGCAGATATCCATCGAAGCACAGTGAAGGGCATTTTTACCAGAAAATAGAACGTGGGCAGCATCATAGCAGATATGTACGCCTAATATAGAAATAGAGACACAGCATACGATCTTCTCTTCAAGGTGAGATTACCTCATGCAGTGCCACACCGGCAGGCCTTGTATAAAGCAAAGTGTTGAAACTCCTCAGCAAATGCAATTGTAGGTGTTTTCCCAAATAGCACGACCTCTGTCAGCAATAAGTGAATGCAGAATGTTGAAGAATTGACAAGGTGTGTGAGTTATTTGTAATGCCTCAAAGATTCGTAGTCTAATGGTCGCAATGCTTGCAGAGTATGCACGACTTGGAGTTTTTATGAGGGTTTTTGAAACTTCAATGCAAATGCATTTGGCATGTATACTGCCAAAAGACTTGGCCGATATCTTTGCCTGTTCGTACCAATGTGAGATTGAATTGAAAGGTTAAGAACTTCCAGCAGTGCACGATAGAGGAATTCTGCCGAGTATTATAGTTGCAACTGCCTGGTTGATGCACACCAAATGTGGAAGCATTGACAGGAAATGTGAGTTGTTAGCTGCCTGAAAGACAATGCCATCTCATGGAGTTAATGAAATTCAAGTGAAGTACGAAATGTATTGTGAGAAAGACTTTAGAGACTTTGAAGCGAATACAATCTGTAATATAAAGCTATGCTCCACACCCTTCTTCAGCAAAACTCCACACCAAATGGGGAGCAATACACGAGGCACGTGGGCTGTGTGACAGTATGACTGGAACAAGTGTCTCATGGAACTCTACGATGGTTGTAATGCATGAATTGCATTTGTGGAAAAGGCCGTAGAAATCTAGAGGCATATATACAAAATGAATTCATTGAAAGGGCGTTAGAAGAGCAAAAGAAATGGTAGGGATAAACCAAACCCCACGTCTGCACAAATATGGAAGCTTTTTGTGTCTTTTACGTCTGATCCAATAAAGGAAGCCTTTGAACAAGGCATGAACATCCATTGGGCCATAAAATACAGAAGGGTTTGTTAGATCACCTTAACAAGAGTGGGAACATTTAAAAGGGAAATTAGAGTGCAATAAGTTTTAAATTTTTCTCTCGGTAGTGAAAATAATCATAGGAGAGGTTAAGATATACATAGGTGGGCATAAGTCTTGATGGGAAAACTAAAAGTGTAAGTGAATGATTTTCACCAGGGTTAGGATGTTTGTGCACATGCGAGAGGAAAACGGGTCTTACTGATAAGAGGGTAAAGTGTTTGGAATAACATTTTACCATAAGTGAATTGTTTTCACAGAATACTTCAACTAGTGCAGACAATGTAGTAAAAAGTTTTTATATAAAATCAAGGTATGATCTTATACAAGTATGTAGATATTGTTGTTAAAAATGCAGTAGGGAAAAAGTTTACTAAGGAGTGGAGGTATTTTGTAAAGAATAATAAGTTGGGCATGTGAAAAGTCAAATAACTAAAAGAGAAATTACTTGTAACCAGGGTATAATATTATAGCAAAGTGAATTCTCTTTTCAAGTGAAAAGTGCATTCACGAGAATAAGAGGTAAGGAAAAGGTGTTGGAAAATCTTCAGCCTGTCAAGTGTTTTATTGGCAAATAATGCAAAGGGTGAATATTTACATCAAAGAAATTATTTTCATCAAATAAGGAGTGCATTATCGAGAAAGGAGCAAAAGAAGGAGTGTTTTCCTGTTGCAGAGAAAGGAGAGAAAAGGACAGATGGCAGGTGCAAATCAGATTTTGGGAAAACAGCTGTCAGTAAAGAGGCTATTCTGAAGCTTCTATTATCTCTTTATATTCTCCTTCTTTCTCTCTTGTACAGGTTTTAGATTTTTCTATTTTGAAGCATGTAAATAGGATAGTTTGGAGTTATGAGCAGGGAATCAGTGTCTGGGATTGTAATGTTTTTCTCATGAAATTGTCTCCAGTTTGTACACTAGGGTTATATGAATTGAATACCTTTATGAGGTTTTAACTTTTAATTAAGCTTTATAGGTCTTTTGTAAATGTATTGTTTTCTCATTAGTCTCTTTCAGGGAAAGAGTTAAATCTCTTTGTTCAAACATTTATATTCTCAAGTCTTGTATTCAAATCCACACAAATTTCTAAATATCAAGGGTATTTGAAAGTTGTCTTCATAGTGCTTTATGTCTGTATACAGTGAAAAATATGATGATGAAAACCTATTGTAAAAAAATAAAGATACAACCACAAACAATATGAAACATCCACCATACACATAGCTTGATTGCAAAAGATTGATTAGACAAATTGATTAGGGTTTATAATGAAGGAGAGAACATTGTTGGAAATGGAAGGATAAGATCAAGAGGTGTAAAGATAAATGGTATTAAATGATGAGAGGGTAGGTGGTGTATACATTAAGAGATGAATGACACGTGTCATGGATAGAAGAGGCTAGTGAATTAATTAAATAAATAAAAATTCATTTAATTAATATAACAAAGGGCATCATTAAATAAATAAATATTTATTTAATTTAGGAGAAAGATTATTTAAATAAATAAAAGTCACCTTTCAACTTTCTTTAGTTCATTTATACTTATTGCAGTGAACATTCTAGCAGTAAGTCACCTTTGTAATCTTGTAGTGAGTATTTTGAGAGTGAGTCGCTTTTGTAATCTGGTTGTGAACCAACCGGTAGTGAGCCACCCATTTTGTAAACACCATATAACTAGTTATATTATCTTGAGAGTTAACATTCTCTATGGTTTTTCCCATTTGATTTTTTCACGTATGAAATCTGATGTTCCATTTGTGGTTGTGTTTTCATATTTATTCAGCATTTGTTGTTTCAAATTTGACTTGCTTAATTGGTAAATTTAGTACATTTGAAAAGGGTCTTGATTTTTGGAGAAAGTTTTTAATTGGTGGGAATATTGATTCACCCCCCTCTTAGTATTACGGTTATTTCAACCAATCCAACAATTGGTATCAGAGCTTTGATCCCTTTCTTGAAATCTTAACCACTTAAGGGAGATCCTTGTTGGTTGAATCATGGAACCTATGTGTATAGTGTGTATAGTCGAAGAATTTCAGTTGGATGAATACTTGCAGACAACTCTTGAAGATCCAAAAACTGTTGAATCAAAGAATGAGGAATTAAAAGAGAATCTGAAAGTAGCGAATGAATGTATGCAGAAGCTGGGAGAGAAAATTTGGAAATTCAAGCTAAAGCATAAGGAAGTTAACAATCAGTTGAAGTAGGCGAATAAGACCATTAAAGATCTGATGCAAAATATTGAGGAGAAGAATAAGATGGAGGAAACCCTGAAAGAATCAATCAAGCTAAAGAATGAAGAATGTGAAAAGCTAGAGGAAGAAGTGAAGAAGTTGAAGGCAGAGAATAAGGTTCTTGATAGTAGTAAGATTCTAGAAGAACTGGTCAACATGCAAAAAGCTCATTTGGATAAGACTAGACTGGGATTTCATCCCGGTGAATATTCAAATCAGACTGACAAAGACAAAAGCAAAGAGGTTAACACAGAAGAAAAGAAGAAATTAGAATATGTAAGAAAGATCTGGAAATAGAGTACTAATGCAAGAAGGCCACTGGTTCATCAACCGAATGCACAAAGGTACCCATCATTTAATGTCTATTTTTTTCAATGCAAATAATTTGGTCATAAGGTTGCAAGTTGTAGAAGTATTCAGTGTTATAATTGCAAGAGGTTTGGTCATAAAGAAAATCACCATAGAAATCATAATCCAGCTAGAGAAAACAACGTGAATAACAACTTTCATGGATATTGTCATACATGCAATGATTATGGTCATAAAGCTATTTAATGCAAATCTAGAACTCTTCCAATAAATTCAGTAAAGAAGAACATTAGTTGTGACAAGTGCAAGCAATCCAGACACTATGCTAATCAATACAAAAATGGAAATGTGGAGAAATATTTTGAGATGAGTATAATGAAGGATAATGTTAGATTTTGCCAAGATCAAGAGCTCAATGAAAAATACAAAATAAAGTGACAAAATATAGGACAAGAATAAACTGTATTCTCATCAATAGATCAATAGTTGTTCATACAATGAATATTGGCCTACATATATAGGCACGACTATATGGATATGTGAGCACACAAACATGACATGTGGCTCAATAAGAAACAAGGGTAGGTAGTAAATAGGTGTGGAAGGTAGGAGAAATAATAAAATATTCCACATGAGGTGGATCAACCACTGAAGGTGGAATTATCACTCCAAAATAAGTGGATATGATAGAGTAGTAACAAGATCACACCATAAAAGGTGGAAATTCTCCTACACACGCTATTCCAATGTGCCACAATCACCCAAGTGTCTCATACCCAAACTACTATGAAATGTATTTCCTAAATAAACTTAAGTAAGGTGTAATAATATCTGTGATGGATAATTATTTACACCAACACCCCCCCTTAAGTGCAACTTAGGGGAATGCACTTAAGTCTACAATGCAACTAAGCAAAGCAAGATGGGTCTCGTCTATGAGGCCATGTTAGGTACCCATGTACAAATGCAAATGCATGCAAACCAATGCAATGAAATCTCTCACAAAGTGGTGAAAGAGAGAAAACCCCAATGGGAAAAAACCCTCCCCCAAAAAGAGAGATGAAAACTAGACAAGAGAACTCTCATATAAGTATGTGAAGAACAAAACCCCATGTGAGGAAAAAGTCCCCCCTATATGAGAGAAGAAGAGAAGCTAGGTAGCCCCTCCTCAATGTAGAATTTGTACCAATGATAGAAGCTTGAAGATGTAAGAAGAAACTACTCCATGAACATCGAACAACATTCCTCCCCTTAGGAAGAAACAAAATCAAAGGTGTATCCATGAAGTCTCCCCAATCATGAAGGAAAGATGTAGGAAAAAAACTCATGATGAATGAAGTCTCTGAAAACTGCTTAAGTATCCCCATGTCAATGCTGAAAGATACCCCCTCCAAAGGTGGTGAACTGCTCCACACTACTGAAAAAGGCACTCCAAGATCTAGTGGAGATGAATGTAGAACAAGTCCCAAAGACTCACATGTCTCCTCTAAGCATAAAGAGATCTCCTCCAACTATTGTACATAAGTATCCACAATCATGTCAACCTCGAAAGAATGATCGTGTAGAGAAAACAAGAGGGTCAGAGTGTTCCCTCGCAACAATCAAAGAAGGATCATCTTCATTAAAGAGAAGATGAATATCATCAATGATGTCTCTCAAATCTGCAATGTAGGACTCCACAAACAAACCTGCAATGTCTATCAAGTAGTCATCCCACGAAACTGAAGTTGGAAGACAAGGAATATCCTATTGTACTGAATCACAAGAAGGCAAAATTGTCGCACTGATTGCATCATCAGGTGCAATAGGTGATGTGATATCAATAGGAGGAGTTGAAACACAAGGCTCAAGAATGGGGTCACATGTGAGAATCCCCAAGTTCAAGTACCCAAAGTTCTCCTCAAAGTTTGAATCATCACAAGAAGTGTGACCATCATGTGTAGAATCATCATGTATGAAATCTTCCTCATCAACAAAATTTGAAAAGGAGTATAACCGAGATTCATGATCAACCACCCCAGTTGCAATGATAGCTCTAGTCTTCAAGTCTCTAATGAAAGCAGACTCAGGTGTGAACTCCATGATTCTCTTATTTGCCCCATGTGTGATTTGATAGATGGAAAGGAGATTGTTTTTCAAATGGGGTACACACAACACATCATTGAAGGAGTTATCCCCAATGGCAATAGATCATTTCCCAATCACATCCATGTATGTATGATTGCCCATCAAAATCTACGGCATGGTGCAAGGCTCAAATGTAGAGAACATAGACTACGAAGATGCCATATGATGAGAAGCCCATGAATCTAGAAGTTATCTCCCTGAATCATAACTTGTAGTAGGACAAAGAAATTTTCCTTTTCTTGTCCCAAAAGAGTGAGTCTTCCCACTTTTGGAAGCCATGAATGCTTTCCCTTTCCCTTTGAATGTGAGGAAGTAGAAGTTGATGAATCATCCTTCTTGTAGGCATTAGGCAAATCAATATTGTGCTTTTTGAGGATATGTGTGAGCTCATCAATCTTCTTAGAATGGAAACAACGCTCCTCATGACCAAACTTTTTACAATAGGCACAAGTAGGTCTCTCCCTCTTTGGTGAATTGTCCCTCTTGGAAGAGGATGAATCTCCTTGTTGTGGAGAAGGTGGTGCTTTGTCCTTAGGCTTTGATTGCCACTTCTTCTTGTTTGAGTTGTCCTTTTCTTGATTTCCTTTGTTCCCTTGATTCTCCACTAATACTTGAGACTTAGAAGCCTTAAGAATGCCCATGCTTATCAACTTAGTTTGTTCCATCATCAACATTTCAGTGAAAGCATCAAATGTAGGCATTGTGTAGCTTGAACCCATTGTCATCCTATGGGTTTGGAAACTAGAAATAAATGTTGCATATTCTTGTGGAATTTTGTCCATCAAATTGAAGATCAATTGAGTATCCTTCTTATCAATGCCACAATCCTTGAGTTGGGTCCTCAACTCTTTTGCATTAGTGACATAATCTTGTATCGTATCAAAGTTCTTGGTATCTAACATGGTGAGATCACTATCAATCTGATATCCCCTAATCTCATCAGCTTGACCATACAAGTCTTGAAACTTTTGCCAAGCATCCTTGATTACAGTACATTTTTCAATATGAAAAAAGAGATCCTTTGATACATACTTTCTTAAGGTACCAATTGCCATGATATTTTCAGTGAGATAATCCAAGTGACCAACAAGATTAGCCTTAGGTTCAGCGGGAGCAACAATAGTTCCACCAATATAATGAGTTAGTCCTTTTCCATAAGTTTACTCCATGCATCAATTTTCCAAGTAGCATAATTATGAGGATTTAAGAGAGGAAACTTAGGAGAACCCATAGAAGCAAAAAGGGAGGAACACAAGAGCACAAAATCACAAGATACACCCCCCCAAATTCAATCAATCAAAGTACCCCCCTCCCCCCAAAATGATGATTTTGGCACTTTATATATAGTGTGTGTACAATAAGCCACTTGCAAACAATGGAAAGGTGGACTTATGATTTTGTTTTACATCTGCCCCAATAGGTTGAGAACTACAATGCAAAAGACCAGCAAGATAGATCTATGTAATACAAGTGCCAAATTGGCCAAAAATGACCATATGCTGAAAGTAAAATTTTTACTCAAAATCACTGCAAATTGATAGCATATTATGAAAGTAGACAAAAAATTATGCACTTTAAAAAAAATGGCACCTGAAAAGGAGTTCGTATGAGCCCGAATGGAGTCCTAGAAGTTGCAGAAACGGGGATTGGACAGGTACAGTCACCAAAAATTGAGATTTCTAAAAATTTGTCCATCAAAATCAAAAATTAATTCCACCATGAGAAAGTAAATGAAAATTATCCTATTTCAAAAGAAATTGCACCAAAGAAGGAGCAAAAATGAGCAAGATATGGCCTTCCAAAGTTGAACTACAAAACTGAAAAGCTCAACAGGAGGGGGCTAAAAAAATTTCAAAAATTGCTAATGTAGCACTGACGTCAGTAATTCATAAGCTTAAAATTGATGGTCGTATGACCGTCGGCCTTTCTTGCCTAGCTGTATGGAAATGACACATGGTAGCTTGTTATTGCCTCCATACCATATAGAAAAGTGATGTGTCAAATGGTTGACTAGGTAGCAGTTGATGATATGGTGCCTAGGAGGTGACCGGAGTTGGGGTCTGGTTGTCGAAGGGGTCGAAAGGACTACGTTGTAGGGTCGCATGGCAAGGGCTGCGGGGCCACATGGCAAGAGGCTGGCCGACTAGATTGCAGGGTGCCGGTAGGAGGAAGGCCTCTCGCCAATCGAAATGGCGAGGTTCACCGGTGGTCAGAGAAGTCTCACTGGCAGGCAGCGGGAGGACTGAATGATGGCAGTGGAGTCGGTGACCGACCTAGTACACAGTGGACGGTGGTTGGCGGGAGGATATGTAGTGGTCGGAGTACTTGGTGGTAGAGACGGTGAGCGGGCAGTTGGTGACGGCAGGCTAGCAGGCTATGAGTGGTCGGTGGCGGGGAGAAGCAAGTTAACCACAAAGCACAGTCGGGGAAGAAACCAAGGTGGCCATTGGGAGGAGCCTGTATGTTGCAGGAGGTGTCCAGAATGTGCAGGGGTACGATGAAGACAGTACGGTGGTAGGGGCCACCAAACTTGCAGGGTGTATAGTGTACGATGAAGACAGTATGGTGGTAGGGGCCACCAAACTTGCAGGGTGTATAGTGTACGATGACCGGGGGGGGTTGTAAACCCCCAAAAACTATAAAAGAAAAAATTGATTTTTTTGTTTTTAAAATTTTTCAAATAAGATTTATGCGAAATGAAAAATAAAATTATGAAAAAATACTGTAGAAAAAAAATTATATATATATATATATATTAATTTTGAAAATCCATACCGTATCGTCCAAAGTGGGCAAAAATTTTCCTCCAAGCCCCAAATTTCACTTTCACCCAATATAGGCGAATTTATAGTCAAAATTCATGGAAATGGCCACCCAGACGCAATGGTGAGATCGGATCTGGTCTAGGACACCTCCAAAAGATGTTGCTCCTCAGATCTACCTCTTGACGTTGCAATAATGCCTCTCAAAGACGAATCAATGATGCTCTAATGGCTCTTATACCATGTGAGATTTTGACAAGCTCAAGAGCTCAATGAAAAGTACAAAATAGAGAGACAAAATATAGGACAAGAATAAACTATATTCTCATCAATAGATCAATAGTTGTTCATACAATGAATATGAGCCTGCATATATAGGCAAGGCTATATGGATATGTGAGCACACAAACATGACATGTGGCTCAATAAGAAACAAGGCTAGGTAGGAAATAGGTGTGGTAGGTAGGAGAAACAATAAAATATTCCACATGAGGTGGATCACCCACCAAAGGTGGAATTATCACTCCACAATAAGTGGATATGATAGAGTAGTAACAAGATCATGCCATAAAAGGTGAAAATTCTCCTACACACACTATCCCAATGTGACACAAACACCCAAGTGTCTCATACCCAAACTACTATGAAATGCATTTCCTAAGTAAACTTAAGTAAGGTGTAATAATATCCATGATGAATAATTATTTACACCAACAGATAATGAATCAAAGAAAGAGGAAGTATGGTTTGGAGAAAGAAGGAAGTGGATAATGAAAGCAAGTCTGGCATACCATAACCCGATGTAGGCACCTCTTCCTCCAGTATCTGAGCACATTGCTTCGGCTCAAGGGGATCATTTGAAAGAAAAATATTTTGATACCCCTATCTCAGTAGATCATGTCATCGATCCAACATGACCGAGTTAAAGAGGCTATCTAGTAATCAGTGGTTTGTGCTGACATTATCAACAAGACAATTTTTGGTAGAAAAATCCTAAAGGATATTTTTGGCAAGATAAGTATCGTTGTTTGAATTCATTTTTCTTTATCATGTCATTAGTGCTTGAAGATATTATGAATAGTTGAATAACAATAGAGAAAGAGAGTAGAGCAAATAATCATGGAAAGCAAGATGATCATCGGAGAATCAAGCAATGGAAAATTTCAAGTTGTGGAGAAAGTATTTTTGGATGAATTTGACCCTGGAGAAGATTAGGAATGTGGAAATCAGTTTAAGTGACACAAAGAACTGTAGAGAATCAAGGAGTTAGAGTGCAAAGGACTAAATCTATGGACAAAATTTCCTTGGTTCAATGATGAGGAAGTGATTAGAGTGATCCTTAATCATGTGCATGATGACAACATCATGTTGGATAAACCCTACCCAATCACAAAGGAGATTATTTCGATTGTTACTGGTTTGTGTGACAATGGAGTCATTCCAGCTAAGAAGTCAATGAAGAACAAAGAGGTGGAAACCCTAATCGACATAAAGGGCGATCAATGAGCATTAATCATTGACAAAAGCATCAATCTTGTAGTAAGATATGTTGCTTAAGGCATTTCCTACAAGATATATTTCGGAAATAGGGAAGATGCAACTCCGACTATTGTTGTGTATTTGGTGCATATGCTTGTAATGGAAGACAAATATTTCAACTTGTGTGAATTGTTGTTAGAAAATATTAAGATGTCAAGAGAGAAGAATTACCCCTTCTGGTTCCGATCATTACTTGTTTTTGCATAGCTATGTATTGTTTGGGATCCCTTTCAGCTAAATAAAATGTGATGTGAAAGTATGGTGTTCTGATTATGAGGCAGATTTTCAAATATTTGAATAGTTTGGATAGAAGAGATGAGGCATGCAATGTATATTTCAAATATTTCTTGGATATGTGGAGTATCGGTCCGATATCCCCTGCCACTGGTCCTGCTAAAGGAAGTTCTTCCTTTGGTAAGAGGAAAAGAAGAGAACCTATATCTATGAGCTTCTCGAAATCTAAGAAGAGCAAGAAGGATCAGAAAGAAGAAAAAATTGTAATAATTGATGATTATAAAAATTGTAAGAAGAGCAAGAAGGATTCAAAATCTCTTGTGACTAAGGGAGACTTGGTTGTTGTAGAGAAGAAACTTAAAGAATATAATGATGAATTAAATATGTTAGAGATTGTTGGCAGCATTGATGGAATTAGGAAAATTGGTAAGATGTAGCTGATTTTTGTTGAGTCAGATAGAATTGAAAATGATCTGATAAATGATTTGGTCGGAATAGTATAAGCATTGAAGATGTTAGTAATATGCTTTGGGAGTCCCTATGTGAAATTCTTAAAGAAAAATTATCTTAGCAACCTGTTGATGCTGAGGTTTTTGAAGAAAAAGGTGTGGATATGCAGAGTTTAGTAAAGGAGTGCAATGATGCATAGAAAACCCTTTCTATATGCATTAATGAGATGAAAGATTGTATCTGCAATGATAGTAGAGTTTATAGATATTGTCTCCCATGGGTGGCAACTACTGTGAAGCATAAAGAAAAGATTGATGCTTTTGAGAATGAATTAAGCTCATTGGGTAAATCTTTCATTTTTTTGAGTGACATGGTTAGTCTAAAGAAAAAGGATAAATTCTCTTCAAGGTGAACAATTACTTTTGCAAAGAAAAAGAGAAGATTTTGTGAGTGTAATCTGGAAAGTAAAGGAAATTGTTGAGGCTAAGATGGAGTGCTTTTTAGCATTGCTTGACAATACAGTAGAATATGAGTAGAATCCATCTGCTTTGGACAATGTTCCTCATGCTATTGATTTGCTAGTAGAGTGTAGAAGTTTGTCACTAAGTATCAAATTGGCTATGAATTCTTGGGAGGTCCTTCTTTCAAAAATGAAAGGGAAGTACAAGCTAATCTTTCCGAACAAGAGCAATTGTAAACTCTTTGGGGTGGTATGCACTTTTTCTAAAAATTCTTTTTGTAGTTGAAAGTGTTCACTTTGTTTTCTTTATTTTTCATCAAAGATAACCTTTGTCTTTGATGTCAAAGAGAGAGAAAGGAAAAGGCTTATGGAAGATTGTGCTAGTGTTTCAAGCAGATCCGAAGCAAATATGAACTAACAATTATATGTAGATTTAAATACAAAAGATAAAGAAATAAAATAGGACACAGATAACACAAAGATTTAACGTGGTTCACCCAGAATGGGTTACGTCCACCATACACAACCGTCCAATCTTTCTTATTATCTAGCAAAAACAGTACATCAACCTTACAATGCCTTAAGCATCCCAGCTGCTTATAACATGCGTTTTTAGGGCAACAAACAAAGTCGGCATTTTTTAGGGTTTTATTACAATGTCGGTTTTCATCAACAAAAAATGGCAAAAAAAATTTTCTCGGGGGCTGCCGCCCCCGAACCCCTACCTGGGGCCCAGCCCGGCCCCAGACCCCGGTGAGGATACATGCTGAGTGTATAGTACTTTGCTGATCAGTCGCCACATTTCAACAATCTCCCACTTGGAGACTGATACTACACGACACCACTGTACATGCAACATCCGCTAGATAAAACACTAGGACTTGACTGGTATAAATTCCACAATTATCAATCAAGAAGACCAATAGAAACTGATGAAGAAATCAGCTTCTCTTGTGGAACTGCCTTTGTGAACATATTGGCAGGATTCTCACTTGTGTGAATCTTCTCAAGCCGTAACTGACCCTCCTCCAAAATAGTCCAGATGAAGTGGTACCTGAGTTGAATGTGCTTTGTCCTTGAATGAAAAGCAGAGTTCTTCGCAAGATGAATGGCACTCTGGCTATCAGTATATAATGGGCTATCCTCTTGTGTCTGACCCAATTCCTTCAGAAAACATTGCAACTAAATCATCTCTTTGCTGGCTTTTGTAGCAGCAACATACTCAGCTTCAGTGGTTGAAAGTGCAACAACCTTTTGCAGCCTAGAAATCCAACTGACTGTAGTTCCCCCTATAGTAAAAACATACCCTATAGTACTCCTCCGTGAATCAATATCACCCGCCAGATCAGAGTCAACAAATCCACTTAGAGCAGCATTAGATCCTTTGAAACATAATGCCTTCGTAGTAGTTCCTTTCAAATACCGAAGAATCCATTTCACAACATTCCAATGTTCCATACCCGGATTACTCATAAACCTGCTCACAACTCCCACTGCATGTGCAATATCTGGCCTTGTGCATACCATTGCATACATCAGACTGCCAACAGCTGATGAATACGGGATGTTAGACATTTTATTAACCTCTTCCTGTGCCTTTGGGCACATCTCCTTAGTCAATTTGAAATGACTAGCCAAAGGTGTACTAACTGCTTTTGCATCCTGCATGTTAAATCTTTTCAACACCTTCTTTATATACTCACTTTGGGACAAATTCAAGGTTCTATTTTTCCTATCCCGTGTAATCCTCATACCGAGAATTTGCTTAGCTACCCCCAAATCCTTCATAGCAAATGACCTGGCTAATTTCTGTTTAAGATCATTTATATGTTGCATGTTAGACCCAGCAACAAGCATGTCATCAACATAAAGCAACAAGATAATATAACTGCCATTATCAAATCTCTTAAAATATACACAATGATCAGAATGACATCTATGATAACCGTGTTCAGCCATGAAACTATCAAATTTTAAATACCATTGTCGGGGTGCTTTCTTTAGGCCATACAAACTTTTCTTCAACCTGCACACCAAGTTCTCCTTACCTTTGACCTCATATCCCTGTGGTTGCAACATGTAAATTTCCTCCTCCAAATCTCCATGGAGAAAAGTTGTTTTGACATCTAATTGTTCAAGATGTAAATCATCTACAGCCACAAGACTAAGTACAGTTCTAATTGAAGTCATTTTTACAACGGGAGAAAATATTTCATCATAATCTATACCCTTTTCTATGCAAAACCTTTTACCACAAGTCTGGCCTTATATCTTTTCTGACCTCCTTCCTCCTCCTTCAGCCGATAAACCCATTTGTTAGGCAAGGCTCTTTTTTCTGCAGGTAAAGGGACTAAGTCCCAAGTCTTATTTTTGATCAAGGAGTCCATCTCCTCTTTCATGCCTAGTTGCCACTGTTGTTTGGCATCCACCTGCATTGCTTCTTCATATTCTTCTGGTTCACCAGAATCCGTTAATAAAATAGAATACAAAGAAGGAGAAAATTTTCAGGGGGTCTACTTGTCCTCATAGAACGTCTAACATTTGTAGGAGTTTGTGGGACAATCTGTTGTTGCTGAGCATCAGGTACCTGTGGCATTTCATTTTCAAGAATCTCATCCAACACCACATATTCTTGTTTGTCCTGTTCATGCTTCTTTTCCTGCATCCGTTCTTTATACATAACCTTCTCATTGAATATAACATCTCTACTTCTAATTATTTTCTTATTTTCAAAATCCCATAACCGATAGCCATATTCATCTATCCCATATCCAATGAAGGTACATTTCTGAGATTTAGCATCAAGCTTGGTTCTATTTTCTTTATCAACATGGACAAAAGCTTCGCAACCAAAAGTTTTTAGAAAAGAATAATTTACCTTTTTACCAGTCCATGCCTCCTCTGGAATACCACCATCCAAAGGGGTTGAAGGTCCTCTATTTATCAAATAGATAGCAGTATGTACAGCATTTGCCCAAAAATGTAAGGGCAATCCAACATGCAATCTCATGCTCCTCGCACGTTCCATGATGGTCCTATTCATTCTCTCTGACACACCATTTTCCTATGGAGTTCCTGGAACTGTCTTCTGCTTTCGAATCCCATTTAAGGAACAGTAATCTTCAAATGCTTTGTTGCAATACTCACCTCCATTATCCGATCTGAGACACTTCAACTTTTTTCCTGTCTCATTCTCAACCAGAGCTTTCCATTTCTTAAAAGTTTCAAAAACATCTGATTTTTGTTTTAGGAAATATACCCATGTTTTTCTGGTTGAGTCATCAATAAAAATAACATAATAACAAGAGCCACCAAGAGATGATACCTGAGCCGGTCCCCATACATCTGAATGTACAAGCTCTAACTTCTCACTCTTCTTCTCTTTCCCAACCTTGAGAAATCTGACTCTTTTCTGTTTACCATAAACACAGTTTTCACAGAACTCTAAATCAATCTTCTTTAGTCCTGGCAATAGATTTTTGGAGTGAAGGATTTTCATCCCTTTCTCACTCATGTGCCCAAGCCTATGGTGCCACATTATCGAATCTGTTCTTGCAATATTTATTGTTGTTGTCCCTGCAGTAACTTTATCTGTAGCAGCTAAGGTAGAGTAAGTGTTACCAATACACAGATATAATGTGCCTACCTTCGCACCTTTAGCTACTACTAACAATCCTTTAGTGACCTTCCACATACTGTCTGAGAAGGTAACTATGCAACCTTCACTACCTAGTTGCCCTGCAGAAATTAAATTTCTTCTTAAATTAGGAACATGTCTTACCTCCTGCAGAAACCAGTCATTACCATTCTGCAACTTAATCTTTATCTTTCCTTTTCCAACAATTTGATAGGGCTCATCATCACCCAAATATACTTGTCCAAAATCACCTTGAACATAATCTAGAAAATATTTTCTATGGGGTGTAGCATGAAATGAAGCCCCTGAATCTATTACCCAGGAATCATTAACATTATCCAAACATAAGATTAAAGCATCTTGTAAAGTATTACTTGCAATATTAGCTTCCTTACTGTCATTTTCATTTTTGTCTCCTTCTTTGTTTTTCCGAGACCAACAGTCTTTCTTTAGATGACCAGGCTTTCCGCAGTACCAGCAATCTTTCTTTCCTCTAGATTGAGATTGTCCTTTCTTTGAATTCCCTCGTGACTTCTCATTCCCAGGGCCTTTTCCTCTTTCCTTTGATCTTCCTCTGTTTTGTACATTCAAAACACTACCCGATGATGTTGGAGTCTCACCTGTGTTTTTTCTTCGCATTTCCTCGCTTAGGATAACACCAACAATATCATCAAATACCAAAGTATTTTTACCAGAGACAGAGTTGCTTACAGTCATAACCAAGCTATTCTAGCTTTCTGGCAAAGAACATAAAATCAAGAGAGCCCTAACCTCTTCTGCAAAGGTAATTTTTACCGAAGACAATTGACTGGTAATTGTATTAAATTTATTTAAGTGCTCCGCTACAGATCCTCTCTCCCTCATTTTCAAATTAAACAAACGCTTCATAAGAAATACCTTATTCGAAGCCGAGGGTTTCTCATACAGCTTAGCCAATGTTGCCATCAAATCTACAATCGTTTTTGCTTCTGTTATATTGAATGCTACAGACGACGCAAGGCACAATCGAATGGATCCCAGTGCCTTTCTATCTAAAATGTCCCACTCTTCATCTGATATTGTGGTCGGTTTCTTTGCCTTTCCTTCCAATGGCCGCCACAAATCCTTTTGTTACAGGTAATCCTCCATCTGCATTTTCCATAACTGATAATTCTGGCTGTTAAACTCTTTGACCTTGAATTTGGAATCCTCCATTGCTCCCACTCAAATCTGAAAGTCCTGCCAATTTACAGAAAACCTCGCTCTGATACCAATTGTTAGGGTTTCAAGCAGATCCAAAGCAAATATGAACTAACAATTATATGCAGATTTAAATACAAAAGATAAAGAAATAAAACAGGACACAGATAACACAGAGATTTAACGTGGTTCACCCAGAATGGGTTACGTCCACCATACACAGCCGTCCAATCTTTCTTATTATCTAGCAAAAACAGTACATCAACCTTACAATGCCTTAAGCATCCCAGCCGCTTATAACATGCGTTTTTAGGGCAACAAACAAAGTCGGCCTTTTTTAGGGTTTTATTACAATGTCGGTTTTCATCAACAAAAGATGGCAAAAAAAAATTTCTCGGGGGCTGCCGCCCCCGAACCCCTGCCCAGGGTCCAGCCCGGCCCCAAACCCCGGCGAGGATATGTGTTGAGTGTACAGTACTTTGCTGATCAGTCGCCACATTTCAACAGATTGGTGTTGGAGCAAGGAGATCTATATGAGTTAGGGGGAGTTGTAAGCAGATATGTTAGACTTGTGAGATTATTGTCGGTGTTGTCATTGATGTCAAACCAATTATTTGATTTGGTCGAGATAGTGTATGCAAATGACATATGCAGTTTTGGTATTACTGGGATATAGTGTAGGAAAGGGTAGATGATCTACTAGAGCCACTTCTAAAGATCTTCATCTTCTGAGTTATGCTTATTGTAGTCCCGATATCTGTTATGTGTTTCGGTGTCAGCTATTTCAGTTATGACAATTGCATCTTTTTATATCATGTGGTCTAGTATATGTGGCATGCGTAGTACTTGTGTTTTGGAGTTTGGAGTTTCTATGCTTGTAGGTTTGTGTTTTTGGGTCAGTATTTATGGGTTCGTTTGGCCCCTATTATGTTTCGATAATTAAGGTATATGCATCAGTGATTGAATTGTGTAAATGAAATGTGTAGAGATCTTGCAGAGGCTGACTTGGTTATCATATTTTTGGTTAAGGCTTTATTGGATAACATGTTGATCTGAGAAACATATTACGTGTGCTTGGCCGACATATTATCTCAATGTGTAAGCTTTACGATATATATATATAGAAGTATATGAATGCATGGATGAGCGATAAGGTATGAGTGGTAAGAAGTAGTGTGTGAAGTGCGAGTTGTAGACATTGAAGCAATTGGAGTAGAATCAGAGTGCAAAATAGTGTTGCAATAATCCTTCACCGGATCTGCTGAAAGCAATTGATTTGGCAGAATAGTGTTGCAATAGTCAGATCTGCTATAGGTGTTTGTGGATAGTGGTACAAAGATCTTTTATTGGATCTGTTGTAGGTTTTGTGAGTTTTAATCTGAGCTTAACTTGGAACCAATTTCATGCATTTGGAGATGCAACTTTATTCAGTTTATTTATACTTGTTGTAGTGAGCATTCTAGCAGTAAGCCGCCTTTGTAATCTTGAAAAGAGCATTTTGGCAGTGAGCCATTTTTGTAATGTGGCAGTTGGTCAACTGACAATGAGTCACCCGTTTTGCAAACACCATATAACTAGTTATATTATTTTGAGAGTTAACACTTTGTGGCTTTTCCCATTTGGTTTTTCCACGTATAAAATTTGATGTTCCATTTGTGGTTATGTTTTCATATTTATTCTGCATTTTTTGTTTCATGTTTGATATGCTTAATTGGTGAATTTGGTACATATGAAAAGGTCTTTATTTTTGGGGACAATTTTTAATTAGTGGGAATACTGATTCACCCCCCTCTCAGTATTTTGGTCCTTTCAACAAATCCAACATTGTTAACAAAAAAATTGTCATTTCTACAATGAATTATTTTCATTCCTTGTTGAAAGTTGCACTAGGTAAACCATATGATCTTAAATCTTTCCTTCCTCCCTTCAAGAGGATAAAATA
Source organism: Cryptomeria japonica (assembly GCF_030272615.1). Taxonomy (NCBI): domain Eukaryota; kingdom Viridiplantae; phylum Streptophyta; class Pinopsida; order Cupressales; family Cupressaceae; genus Cryptomeria; species Cryptomeria japonica. The sequence goes on along the minus strand of NC_081412.1, from coordinate 141,117,708 downwards.
AATTAAGTTTAGATTTCATTATAGACTAGTAATACAACTCATTTCCTTTCCAATCCATTTTATTCCCTTCACTTTTATCTTCTTGTTGTCTATCAAGTTAAAATCTCTCCCTAATATCCAATGGATATCTTGTGAATTGTATAGCCATTCCCATAACTCATTTTTGTCCCTATAGTCATTAGGGCCATAAATTGAACACAATCCAAACTTAACCTCATCATTTTTAATTATCAGCCATACAGATCTGTTCCATGGAGATGAGTTGTATTCCCTAACATGTTGGGCCTATTTATTAAAGATCATCATAGTAGAGCCACCTTTTCCTTTTTCATGATTTGTTGAAAATTGAAGGGAATCTTTCCATATGCATTTGAGATTGATATCAGGTGTGAATTGGGTAGCCTTACCTCTTGTAGGAAAACAACATCTTTGTTCTTAACCATATTCAAAAATATTTTGACAACATATTTCTATTATGGAACTCAAGTCCTTTGACATTCTAGGAAGTACATTGAAAAAAATACTCACCATTATTCAAAGGTATCCATTACTTTCCTATGACTATCAAAGCATTTAGGAAGACCACCATCAATTTCTTTTCTTTGGGATAGAGGATTGAAAGATTCCCTAGTCCTATTTTTACTTTTGTGAACAATAATATCCAGTTTACCACTCCCAGTGTGGATGAGTTTATCTATATGTACATCAAAAGGGTAAGGACCAGCCCTGAGGAGTTACACCCATTCAATGATTTGTAAGATAGGTCTTCTCCTAGTGGCTTCAACAACAACCAATACCATATTTTCCTCTTTGCCATTATAGGAGTTTGTTAAATCCTTAACAGGGCTAGTCTCATTAGAGTCTTCAATAATTTATTGATTATTGGAGAAATCTAATTTTTGCAACTCTTCACTTTTGTCTAGTCTGGGGTCAGTTTCCTTCCCTTGCTTGGGCACAATTGAAGAATGAAAAATATTTCCTCTTGTCAATTCCTTGTTGGGCAAGCTGCTAGGCTCCTGCAAAATCCTAATGTTGTAGGCAAACCCCTAGGTTGAAGGATATCATTATTCTCTTTAGCATCAACCTCCTTTCTTATACCACGAACATAATTAGTTTTTTCAAACTCATCAGCCATAGCTAAATATTCAAATCTATTGGATACATTAGTTAGGTTTATATTTTCATCCTCTTCACTAGGTCCCGAGGCCTGGATAGGGTTATTGTGAAAGTCAGAACTAGGAAGGAGGGGTGATTCCAAAAAGGATTGAATAAGTATCTCTTTAGATAGAACAATAGGCGCATCAAGTTTAGTAGGTTAATGCTTGAGGGTGTCTTGAGGGGTCTCCAGGGGCAACATTTCTACTTGGCTTATTAGAATTGATGGGACCACTTTTCCTTGTGTGGCCCTCTTTACGTAAAAGATAACAAGCATTTAATCCTCCTATAATTTCAACTTCACATGGGAATGATGAATCATTTATATTGATCTCGATGGTTTCTAGCATTTCAACACCTAGAGTAAGAGAAACTAACACCCTGACATCAAGGTGAGGCAAGGTAACCCTAGCCTCGTCCATCCTAAGGACTTTGTCCAGCAAGGAGAGCAATTGGAGAATGAGAACCCAAAACAATGGAAGGACATTCTTCATAGTAATCCATCTAGGGCAAGAAAGAGCCATGATTTCATCATTGATTGCTTCTAGGGTCCATTTTAAAGCCCTAAATGTACAATCACTAATATTCCAATATTGTTTATTTGTAACAATTTCCTGCATCTTGGAATCTTTAAAGAACATAATGAATAAACCATTTTGAGCCATTCAACATAAAGAAATTTATATTCCTAATTTCTCGCTCCGAACATTTTTTAACCATACATCTAAAAAAGATTCTAATAAGGACTTTGTTACTGTCTACGTTGTAAGAAAAACTACTTGTTTCTTTCATCATTTGACACCTTTACCATATCAAGGTTTGATAAAATAGAGCAATTATTTGAGTTGCAGGGAGGGGGTTTACCTTTTCCTCCTTCCTCGCTACCATATCCCTATGAAGAACAAATAAACTTTGCAAAAAAAAACAAGTAGAGTTCAGAGTAACCACCCAAGTTTTCCACAGTGACATCTCTAAAAGATTGTGTTTCTTCCTTTTTATTAAATGCCTCAATATGCTCAACCGATGGATTGCAATCCATTAATTGCAAAGAACACCACAATGCTAAGTCACATTAATGACTCTATACGCCCTCGATGGTGGTGAGGTAAGGGAAAGTAAACTAAGAAAAACAAGTTGCATGCAATGAAAAACGAGTAGAATAAGAAACCCTAGCCTATTCTTCACGCACTCATTTCGTCCAATATTCCTAAATTTATCTCTTTGAATATCTCTGCCATTTAGAATATTAGAAAACATAGGAGTGGATATGCCAATTGTTTGATTTCCTAGATGTGCCAATATAATAACAATTTTATAAAGAATAATAAAAGTTTTAAAAATAAAATAATATAATAATCATAATAATCTAATTTAAAAAAAAAATTCTTTTATCTTTATAAAGAGCTTAATAGAAATATTAAAATAATAATAATTCAATAATAATTGCAATATAATAATTCTAATAATATTTTAACTAAATAATAATTATATTTTGACTCCTTCATAGTTTTTATTTAAAAATATAAATATGCTAGCTTTTAAATTCTTCATACATATATACCAATGTGTTAAATGCCATAGCATTTACGTGCAAGTATACACTTATTTATTCCTAATTCAAACACCTAAGCCAACTATATAAGAAGCGTCTAGAAACTCTTCAATCCAGAAGGGGCGGAATTGCTTACCAGTCACACTTCGGTGGGAGAGAAGCCATCTTTTGACCATAAAATATTAAATAAAATAAGACAACAATGTTATAGAAAAATAAAATGCATCTACTTTTTTTCCTTTGTCAACGCGGAAATAATATTCAATAAAATAAGGCAACAATGTTATAAAATAAAATGCAGCTACTTTTAGTTGTCTTCTCCACGCGTAAATAATATTCGGTTGAACGCGGCCGCCCGGGACGTGTTCCACGCGCTCCAAATCATTTTATAAATATAAACCATTTTTATCCTCTCTGCATTCGAACATTTCAGAGCCTTCAAATTCTTTTACAAAGATCCCCCATTTTTTTCCTCTCTGTATTCAAACATATCAGAGCCTTCAAACCCTTTTATAAAGATCGCCCATTTCCTTCCGGTCTGTAGGTATTCAGATCGTATTCAGACATATCAAAGCTCTCTGTGCGTTTGTTTTAAAGGTTTGGGGATAAATTGGATCCATGGTAAAATTTACAGAAGTGATTGGTTTCGGAATAAAGATGATCGGGAGGTTCCATTCGCGCTATCCCGAAACGGCCCGCCTGTATTATAAGCCTCCATCTTCTTCTGATTCGCAGAATTCTGACGACGGATCTCTCCCTTATAACAAAGTTTTGCTGCGGTTTTATTCTCTCCGTGGCCCTGCTGATTCGGTTGAAATGCTACAGGTTGCTTCTTAGCCGCCATGTTTTGAATTAATTTAATTGTCTCCGAAAGCTCAACGGATTCGGCACTGGTTTCTTTGTGTACGATCAATTCTTTATTTTTTATTGTTTGATTTCAGAGACACTGGTTTTGTCAAATTTCAATGAGATTTCTTGCAAAAGGGAATTGTACGTGCTCTGATTTTGTTCTTCTGTACATATGATGGAAATTTTGAGCGTTGTGATCTTGATTTATTATTGGATAGACGATTACGATACGATTTCTGGGTTGGGTTTTTTGTAAATCAATATTTTCCGGATTAATTAGTATTGATAAATAGATTAAATTTGTGTGAGCATAGTATGTAGTATATTCACATATGGATAGAAAAACATCTAAGTTTTTTTCTTATTTGACGTGTTTGCAATATTTAATGTCTCGAAAGCAAAAACAACATTTTATTATAATTAATTTAATTTATTTTCTCTTGCCATGCATTCAATTAACTGATATTTAATTATTTTATGTTAATTTTATCTTTTACTTTCAACTACCACTCAAGTTATAATATATTAAAACCTAATAATATAATGATAATATTTTTATAATTTAATATTAATTACAATATAATAAAATTTTAAGTAGAATAATGAACAAATGTGATATCTTTTGGCATATTTCACCTATATTCCTCTAAAAATAAGTACATGCTAGTTGAAATATATTGAAATTTAATTTATTAGGTTAATAATGTATTAGTGGTATAGTTTTGATTAGGTTAAATCGAGAGAGGCCTGAACCATTACATAATTGCTACATAGACAAACAAGAAAGAAAAGCCATGGGACTCACCTAAAACCTTAGTGTCAACAGCCAAAAAAGAACAAAAACCAACAGACACCCAATCGGATGCAACAAAACTCAAAGACAAACAATACTAAAGACTAGCAGAATAAAACACACAAACCCTTCTCATCGAAGGCACAAATTGATAGCCTACTTGGTGGGGGGCTTCTTAATCTTCCAATCCTGACTCATAGCCTTCACCTTAGTGGAGGAGAGTCATTTGTTGGATCTTTTGCTGGACAAAATAGCATGCTCGACACCGATGCCTCCAACCTTGTAGTAGGGGAAGAGTCTAAATGCCTCTCCTTGCGAGCTTGTTTCTTCTCAATCTCCTCTTGGATAACCTATAGGGTTGTCGAATTCCTTTTAAACATTTTATTGCTCTACATAATAACTGGGTTACAGAAACCGGCTCATAGGCCTGCTAAAACATACTCGAAGTACATAATAGGTCACAATCGGGACCTTCAATCTTAAGATCTATCTTCTATGCTTAGTCTAACTTCTTCATTGTTACATTCTAATGCTCTATTACAATGATTTATACGATCCAAGGGGATTTGGTCGGTCCAAAAAGGGATCAAAACCTGAAGAACAAGACCTAACATGCAAAACCAACAAGGTCGGCCTCCGCCAAGAGATTCCTTTAGAAAATCCAAAGGATGAAGTGTAGATCATGGGAAAAGGTCGCCCACACACCAATAAACATCGGAATCAACACTCAGGGCTCCGCAAGCTACAGAAGGGATCTGGTAGACTACAAATACAAATAGGTCTAGGCAACCGGTAACAGGAAACTATCAAATGACAACAGGAAACTGTCTCGAAAACTGGTAGCGATAACTTGTCGGAAAATGATCCAAATGCTCCACAGTTTGGGAATAAGGAAGATGATCAAGTCTTCAAGTGAAATCCAACTCCACAGGATCCGGTGAGCCAAATCCGGGACACATAGAAAAGAAATGTTGAAACTGCAAACAGAAAGGAAAATATTTTGGGTTGATGCAAGATTGCTATGAACCAGGGATGCTCCTGCATCAGACATCCGGGGTTATTGAAAAAGTGAGTCTCTCTCTTTGTCAAGGTCAAAGGAAAATCAAGGCGGTCTAGCTCTGCCTGAGAAATCCAAGATGGATCTTTAACTGGTCTGTCCTTCCACTTCACAAGATACTCTTTATACCGATTGCTCCGGGTACTATGCCCAATCCTACTGTCCAAAATTTATTCAATCTAATTTGGTTCCTTCTAGGGCAACTGTTTCTCCAAGTCTGCAATATAGTCCTCACTGAATTCTAGTTCATGATACTCATGAAGATCTGTAATGTTAAATATAGGTGAGATACTCAGACTATCTAGTAACTCCACTTCATATGGATTCCCAAAATTGAACTTCCTCAAAATCGCGTAAGGTCCAAACTTTTTCATCTGCAATTTGTTATAAGTTCCAATCGAGAATCTCTATTTTCTCAGATACACCATCACTTCATTGCCAACTTCAAATTCCTTATGTCTCCTCTTCTCATCTGCCTTCTCTTTATACTTGTTATTCATGTCCTCCAAATGTTGCTTAACTTGAATATGTAAGTCCTTCATGTGATCTGCAAATTCTTCCAGCTTCAGAACTTCTCTGGTCTTCACCTTTAATAAAATTGCGACACTTGCAATTTCGACTGCATTTGGGTCTTCACGATGGCGGCGCAACGTTGAACCTGAATGGAGACCCCGAAACCTGTTTACGACACCAAAAACTGCATTTTCTGCACCTTGGCCTGATCCTTCCTTGCACCCTGCTGTCCTGGGAGGTGGGACCATGGTGCCCAGTGCCCTGGTCCCTGGCCCTATTTTGGGCCCGGCCTCTTTTGGGCATAGAGTCTTTAAGTTTGCAATTCGGGAAATAATGTTTCCTGGTCGGCCTAAGGTCAAAAAAATCAGTCTATCAGCCCTAATTGACAAGTATATAAACCACATTTCCTCTTCCAAAAAAGGGAGGAAGAAATATGTGTGCAAAAGGCGGAAGCGCTATTCAAACATTCAAGCATTCAAGCATTCCTTCAAGCAATTGAGCATTCTAAGTCTCCATTCAAGGCTCGGTGTTGCATTCAAGACAAGGATTCAACCATTGAAGAGGAGATCACATACAACATACAACATACTACATACATTACACCTTCTCATGTAAGAATACAAACATTATTACAACAAGGTATCAGTACTTGTTTACATTACAAACATTTACATTTACAGCATTCTCATTTCTTGGTTAATTCCAAAACCGGGGTTTGACCTAAAGGCAAACCCCTCATCCCTAACCCCCCAATCATCCTCTCTTTTCTGTGTGTAGGTTGCAGGTACGCGGCTGTAATTGAAGATCTGGAATCCTTCTGCAGAGACGAACAGATCCCCCTTCGTTTCGCAGATTTTTCGGAGGACCGTGTGCACGCCGGGCGCCATCATCCCGTCAACTTTCGCTCAAATTTGCAGAACAACACCGTCTCGACATTTTACTGCTAATTCCAGGTCCGCAGCTTCATCCCATATCCCTATCTCTGTTTATAAGCAAATATTTCCTACTTTACATGCATTCCTAGTTCAATCTTTCTATCTACATTCTTTACAAAAGAGGATATCCTTGATGTCTTAACCCTTGAAACTCATTTAGAATCCAATCTTGCATTGCGTGGGATTGGATCTTGTGGGTTTCAACCCCTCTTTTGAATGTAAAGTCTCTCCTAAGTGAAAACCATCAACCCTAGTGACTCTCCCTTCGCTCTCCTTGGAGTTGGGGAGGGGAGAACAACTAGGGTTCAATTTTTCTGCTTTACATTTTGGTGAACCCGACGTGAACATCCTCATTCTGATTATTCATGGTTAGATCTGAAAAATTTGCTTCCTTAATTACATTTCCATGTTTGATCTTTTGCAAATTTTAGAGGCTAATTGCATAAAAACCCTAAAATTTTCTTTTAAGTAATTAAACTTGTGAAATGTTTAATTGTTAATGCTTGTTTCAGATCTACCCTTCTATTGCAAATTGTCAATTCATATTTGTGTTTTAATTCTGAAAATTAAGTGGTTAAATGTCAAAACCCTAATTTTTAAGACCACCTTGATTCAACCTTTGACTGATAATTTCACTAATCAAAACACCTCCAAATCGGCTATAACTTTGGATTCCACAATAAAATCACAATATCTTTCATCCCTGAAAATTTGGAAAAAAGTTGCGAGGACTGTGTGCACCCCGAGCGCCATCGTCCCCGACATTTTTTCCAAAAATTCAGGAGCTAGATCTTACCGTATTTTTCTGCTAAAATCCAGAATTTTGGCTGATTTTATCAATTTTAACACTTTCAAAATTAAAGTCAAAGTTGGTCTAGCGATTGCTTGGATTGAGGCTTCTAATCATTCAAAAATTGTTGAAATTAAAATTCATATCAAAATTGTGTTTCTTACAGTCCTAAATCTGAAAAGTGTGTTGGCATTCGTTCGAAATTTCAGTGCTTTATTCAAATTTTTGCAATTTGTGACTTTTGAAATTAAGTGTTTAATTGTAACAACTTTGATTTCCACTTTCAAATTCGAATTTTGCATGAAATCGAGTCAACTTTTAAATTTCAACACTTGCATTGCTTTTAGTATTCCCTCTAAAATCATAAAATTCAAAATTTCAGTTTCCCTCTCTTTTTCAAAATTCAAATTTTACATTTTTCAACAATCTTAGTAGGGTTCAATTTTGAGATTGCAACTTTAATTTGGCCTATCTACAGATCGTAAAATCACTCAATTTTTTCAGATTAGCTTTAAAATCATCATAACTTTCATCCCTGAAAATTTCGAAAAAAGTTGCGAGGACCATGTGCACTCCGTTCGCCACGGTCCCGGACATTTTTTCCGAAATTTCGGGAGATTGTCCTGATTGCATTTAACAGCTTAAATCTGGGAGATTGGCTGATTTTATTGAAATTTGCTACCTCTAAAATTCAAAATCTTCTCTCTCTTTAGTGCATGAGTTTTACAACAATAAGCCCTACTTACACTATTCCCGTTAGGTGAAGCCTTAGAATTAAGTCTTTCCAAGGTGTAATTACCGAGGAGATGGAACCTAATTTGAATGGCCTTTTTAACGAGGACATGGGTAATTCCTCTAATCCTCTTAATGATGAAGAAGCTCTCCATGAAGTTTCTATAGAACAACTTTCAAAATTGGATAACCAATTTGATGATTTTCGACAATGGATGTCTCAAGAATACCCTGATAGTCAAGCTCTTTCATTAATTGAGGGTCTAAAACGTATGGTTCAAAGTGATAAGAATGGAATTGATATTTTGCGTGGTATTGCACACATTGTGGATTCAAATGTGATGCCTATGAAAAGTTGTGCTGAAACTTTAGGTTATACACAACCTCCTACTCAAGTTAATCATTCTATTCCTTTGACAACTCCTATTGCTAGTATACCTACTTTTACATAAAACATAATGACTACTTCAATACAAGACATTCCTCCTATGATCACTAGTCATGGGGGCAATCCTTCTTCTTCAATCAACCCTCTTCCTTCATTCAATCCGACTTCTTCATTCATTCCTTCAATGAGTGTTCCTCTTATATCTCCACAAATGAACATGACGCAAGGGGGCAATCCATTTAACCCTTCCATTCCTCCTTGTAGTGTTCCTCCTTTCCAATCATCTCCTATGACTAACTATCATAGTGTCCCACCACCTTACTCTCAATCAATACCTTCTTTCAATAACATAATACCTCCATCACAATCTAACACATCTAATATGAACTCTTCAACTGAAGCGACCATTAACAATCTTGCACAAACTGTCTCTTCTTTACATAAACAAACTGCCTCTATGAATCAAACTAAGTTTAGTGTGCCCACATTTGATGTTGCGAGCCCACTTTCTCTTGACATTGTTCGAGCTATCCTCCCTAAACATGTTGAAATTCCGCATTTGGAGCTTTATAATGGTAAGGGTGATCCTCTAACACATGTTAAGACCTTTCAAACAATATGTACTGATTTTGCTTATGACCAAAGGTTGCTTGCAAAACTGTTTACTAGAACATTAAGAGATAAAGCCCTACAATGGTATTGCTCGTTGCCTTCTTATTCTATTAATTCTTTTGAACAACTTGCAAATGCTTTTATTCAACAATTTCAAAACAATATAAGTCCTAAAGTTACTTTGATTGATTTAATGCATTGTAAACAAGGTGTTAAAGAAAAAGTGACTGATTTCATTGGTAGGTATAAGCATTTGTATGCTCAAATTTCTTTTCCAGTACCTGACAATGATATTCAAAGAATCTTTATTTCTAATTTACAAAAAGATATTAGAGAAAAACTCCTGTTTTCTGAGTTTACTTCTTTCCAACAGTTGTGCGCAACTCTTCACAATTATCAACTGACTGTGAGTCAAATGGAACAAGCAAATCCTATGGCTCCGAGTGATAAGGGTGATAGTAGTCAACAACCATTTGGGAAGTTTAAACTGAACAGAGAGTCCATTAAATTCAATGAAAACATCATCAACAACAATGTGAATGCAGCATCAGGTGTGCCTCCTATTTCTAAGTTTTTCAAGAAAGAAAGAAAGTTTACTCCTTTGAATGAATCATTGCATAGTATTATGAATAAGTTATTGGAGCAAAATGTGCTTACTCTTCCTCCTATAAGGCAAATAGATCCTACAAAGATTAATTCACCCTATTTTGATAACAAATCTTTTTGTCAATTTCATCGTCAACCTGGGCATGATATTGAAAAATGTTTTGCTTTAAAGGGTAAAATTCAAGATTTGATTAATAATAATACTATCTCTGTTTCTGGTGTGAATGATAAAGGCAACACATCTGTAGCTCCTCCTAACCAAAATCTTCAGATTTTTACTGATCCATTACCTTCTCATACCTCTAATGTGATTGATACTACTGATTCCTCTGTCTCACCTGATGATCTTGTGTCCATGACTCCGAATGTGATTAACTTTGTAGAGCAGCAGAAAATCCTTAAAGAACCTTCCATCACCTTTGATTCTAGTGAAACTATCAGGGCACCTGATGGTCCTTTATACATAGTTGCAAAAGTCAAGAATACACCTTGCCATGGAGTGCTTATTGATCCTTCGTGCATGGTTAATGTTATTACTGAAGAATTTCTTTTTACTTTGCAATTGAATCAAGTAATATATGACAAAACAGATGTGACTGTGAAACTATTTGATGCATTTTCTTCTCCTGCAATTGGTTCTATTACATTGCCTATTGAGGTCCATAACAAATCCCTTGATGTGAACTTTGCTATTATTCCTTCATCCGAACAATTTCGTGTGAAGCTTGGCTATCCTTGGCTATCTTCCATGAAAGCTATTGCTTCTCCTATTCACAAGTGTTTGAAATTTCCCCATAATGGTGAAGTTGTTACTGTCAATCATAGTCTCTTTAAACCAACTGAAAGAACTTCTAGCGTTCCTATTGATTACTTTTGGCCTAAACAATTCCAATCTCTTCCTCCGCTAAGTGATCATCTTTTCAAATCTTATCAAAAGTGGAAAAAAGATATGATCCTATCTCTAAGTGAACCTAGAACACCCAAACTTGACATTCCTATCGTTCTTGAGAAGGAAGTTCTTCCTTTGAAAGATAAAACTAATGTCTTTCCTCAAGAAGATTCCCAACCCATTCCTATGAATGTGACTATGCCTATATCTAATAAACTTCCTAAAAGTAGACCTATCCCTCCTCGTCATGATGGACTTGGTCTCCTTCCTAAACCAAATATTCCTCCCTTATATGGAGCAGTTCCTCCTCCTTCCTCTTATGGAGAGAAGAGACCTTCCTCTTCTCCTATTGTTCAACCTAAGAGACCACAACCTAAACACCCAAGTGATAAGGATGAGAACATTCCTCCTCCTCAATTTTCTCAACTTCCTACTAAGACTAGACGAAATAGTTCTGCACGTGAACGCCGACGAAAGCGTCGTCTTAGAGCTCAGGCAGTTGCTTTTCAAACTTTGCAATCCCCAAAAATACCTTCAGCCAATATTATTCCATTTTCTCCTCAGCCGACGATTGAGCCAAAATCTCCTAAACATAAGATGCATGATGGTCTTGATCCTGTGCGAGTTAAAGATCCTATTTTTATAAATCTTGATGATGATATAGATGAAAATGTTATTCATGATGAAAATGTTACTCCTGTTCATTCTGATAGTGAGTATGAATATGTTGATGTTGATAACCATTTATCTAATGAATTTTCTAAAGCACTTGTCCTAGCTCCTAGACAAGAACAATGTGGCTCGGAACATGAACATAGCCCTTGTTTGGATCTTGTGATAGCTCCATCTGTTGTGTTGGATGTTCCTCCTCTAGCATGTTTCCTGCCTTCCCGAAATATTGATCAGGAAGATCAGGGGGTAGATGACGTGCTAGACTAGTTCATTAGCATAGTAGACTCTCTCCTCCTCTCTTGATCTCTTTTGTTACTTCTTCTATGTGTTATTCTCATTCTTCTATTTGTTGTCCTTAGTGTTGTCTACTTGAGGACGATGCAAAGCATTGAGATCTCTTTTGGTCTCTCTCATGTTGACTCAAAAGACACATGTGTTCCCTTCTTCTAGGTGACTTTCCTTGATTGGGGAATGAAGAACAATTATGCATACATACATATGATATACATGAATTATCATACAGCATACTGACCCCAAGGAAAGCGAAGTCACCTTGTGCTTTGTGTTTTGTGTCTATTATCCTTGGGCTTATCTCACACTTGGGGGATAAATCCTTGTGATAACGTGCTCCTTTCTCATTTCTTATATGTATCACTACCTTAAAGCAATCACCCCCGGTGAGGCGGGTGCGATCGCTTTAACGTAAGGGGGCATACATCTCGTTCATATCTTTTCAAGATACTTAAAAATTTCTTGGCGAATTTAGTTTTGCCTTGAAAATTTTTGATATCTTTCTTGCATGACTCATAGTGAGGGAACCTTACTACTGACAGTCATGGTTCTCCCTCGTGATCTTCCCTTTTACTTTGTCAATCAAAGTCGTAAGATCCTTAGTCCACTGGGGGCTTGGTGTATCTTGCCTCCTTGACGTGGTGAAAGTTTTTCAATGTTGTTTCCTTGTACTTTACCGGAAGTATGAGCATACGCTTATACTCCCGCTAAAGTGGGGGCTAAATGTAGCGTCCTAAAATTGTGACACTTGCAATTTCAACTACATTTGGGTCTTCATGATGGCGGCACAACGTTGAACCTGAATGGAGACCCCGAAACCTGTTTACGACACCAAAAACTGCATTTTCTGCACCTTGGCCTGATCCTTCCTTGCACCCTGCTATCCCGAGAGGTGGGACCATGGCGCCCAGCACCCTGGTCCCTGGCCCTATTTTGGGCCCGGCCTCTTTTGGGCATCGGGTCTTTAAGTTTGCAATTCGGGAAATAATGTTTCCTGGTCGGCCTAAGGTCAGAAAAATCAGTCTATCAGCCCTAATTGACAAGTATATAAACCACATTTCCTCTTCCAAAAAAGGGAGGAAGACATATGTGTGCAAAAGGCGGAAGCGCTATTCAAACATTCAAGCATTCAAGCATTCCTTCAAGCAATTGAGCATTCTAAGTCTCCATTCAAGGCTCGGTGTTGCATTCAAGACAAGGATTCAACCATTGAAGAGGAGATCACATACAACATACAACATACTACATACATTACACCTTCGCATGTAAGAATACAAACATTCTTACAACAAGGTATCAGTACTTGTTTACATTACAAACATTTACATTTATAGCATTCTCATTTCTTGGTTAATTCCAAAACCGGGGTTTGACCTAAAGGCAAACCCCTCATCCCTAACCCCCCAATCGTCCTCTCTTTTCTGTGTGTAGGTTGTAGGTACGCGGCTGTAATTGAAGATCATGAATCCTTGTGCAGAGACGAACAGATCCCCCTTCCTTTCGCGGATTTTTCGGAGGACCGTGTGCACGTCGGGCGCCATCGTCCTGTCAACTTTCGCTCAAATTTGTAGAACAGCACCGTCTCGACATTTTACTGCTAATTCCAGGTCCGCAGCTTCATCCCATATCCCTATCTCTATTTATAAGCGAATCTTTCCTACTTTACATGCATTCCTAGTTCAATCTTTCTATCTACATTCTTTACAAAAGAGGGTATCCTTGATGTCTTAACCCTTGAAACTCATTTAGAATCCAATCTTGCATTGCCTGGGATTGGATCTTGTGGGTTTCAACCCCTCTTTTGAATGTAAAGTCTCCCCTAAGTGAAAACCATCAACCCTAGTGACTCTCCCTTCTCTCTCCTTGGAGTTGGGGAGGGGAGAACAACTAGGGTTCGATTTTTCCGCTTTGCAATCTCTTAATTCTGATATGCCTCTAGGATGCACTCCGGTAACAATCTCAAAAGGTGTTCTTCCAGTACTCTTGTTTACTAAATTGTTGTAGGCAAACTCTGCTTGTGCAAGGATCAAATCCCAACTTCCGGTTTTAGCTCCAACTAAACATCTCAACAAATTTCCCAAGCTTCGGTTAACTACTTATGTTTGTCCATCAGACTGTGGATGAAAAGTAGAACTAAACTTCAAATTTATTTTCATCTTCTTCCAAAGTGTTCTCAAAAAATAGCCAACAAACTTAGTGTCTCTGTCTGAAACTATGCTCTTAGGTAATCCATGCAATCCCACTAATTCCTTGGAAAATAGGTCTGCTACATGTAATGCATCTGATGTCTATTTACAAGGTATGAAATGAGCCATCTTAGAGAATCTAGCCACTACCACAAATATAGAATCATTCCCTCTTGGTGTTTTAGGCAATCCAAGTATAAAATCCATGCTTATATCCTCCCAAGGTCTTACCGGTACTGTCAAAGGTTTATACAATCCCACATTCTGACTACTACCCTTTGCAACTTGACAAACTCTACAACTTTGCACATATTTCCTAACATCTTTATGAATCTAGGGCCAAAAGTACTGCTCATTCACCAATGCTACTGTTTTGTCAATACCGAAATGTCTGGCTAATCCTCCACTGTGTTTCTCCTTTATTAGATTCTCCCTCATAGAACTCTTAGGTTTGCACAACTGAACTCCTCTAAATAACATCGCATCCTAAATGAAGTAAACCAACCAGTTTCTTCTATCTACTGTAATTGGTTCTCTACATGCTCTCCAAAGTTTTGCAAAATTCGGGTCATCATCATACAAAGTCTTCAATTCCTCAAATCCTAATATTGTCACTCTCATCTCTGTCAGCAAATTCCTTCTCCTACTCAATGCATCAGCAACTTTGTTATATTTTCCACTTCTATGCTTCAACACAAAGGTGTAGCTCTACAAAAACTCAACCCATCTCATATGTCTCTAATTCAACTTACTCTGACTGTTCAAATACTGCAAGGCTTGATGATTTGTGTACAACACAAACTCCTTAGGCAACAAGTAATGTCTCCACTTCTTCAAGGCTTGAACTGTGGCATAAAACTCCTAATCATATACTAAATATCTCCTCCAGGCATCATTCATTTTCTCACTAAAATAAGCTACTTCTCTCCCTTCTTGACTTAAGACTGCTCCTATTGTTGTTCCACTTGCATCACAATCCACTTGAAATACTTTATTGAAATCCGGTAAAGCTAACACAGGCTGCTCAGCCACTTTCTGCTTCATTAGTTCAAAAATTTTGTTTTCTCTGGTGGTCCACTTGAATTCCTTCTGATCTCCCCTCATGGTCTCAGTCATAGGGTTACAAACTGAACTGAAATTTCTGATGAACTTCTGGTAGACACTAGCTAATCAATGAAATGATCTTACCTCTCTAATAATTTCCAGTGTAGGCCACTCAACAATTTCTTTTACTTTCTCAGGGTCCATCTTCAAACCATCCTTAGATATCACAAATCCCAAATAGACTAACTCATCCTTCATAAAGTACACTTCTTAATATTTATTAGTAGCTTTTCTTCTCTCAACCTCTGCAAAACTTGTCTCAAATGCAACAAATGCTCCTATTTTGTCTTACTGAATAGAATGTCATCCAAATATACAATAACAAACTTACCCAAGAATTTCTTCAATATCTCATTCATCAGCCTCATGAAAGTACTTGGTGCATTAGTTAACCCAAAAGGCATCACCAACCATTCATACAGTCCTTCATTTTCCTTGAATGTTGTCTTCCACCAATCTCCTTCCCTGATCCTGATCTGATGATATCCACTCTTTGAATCTATCTTTGTAAAGTATTTGACTCCACTCAAACAGTCCATTATGTCATCCATCTTAGGCAAAGGAAACCGGTATTTCACTATGATTTTATTTATTGCTTTGGAATCAGTACACATTCTCTACTCTTCATTCTTCTTAGGTGCTAATATTATTGGTACTACACAAGGGCTCAGACTTTCTCTAGCCAAACCTTTCTTCAATAGCTCCTGTACTTGTCTATTCAGTTCTTCATTCTCTATCGGTGTCATCTAGTGTGCAACTTTGTTAGGCAAACTAGCTCCGGGAACTAGGTCCGTGCAATGACTAATACTTCTCACAAGTGGAAATCCATTAGGTACATTATCTAAAATGATGTCTTCATATTATGTCAACAAATATTTTATCTCTTCCCCGGTTGTTCCTCTTCATGATCTGGATTCTCAGTATTCCTAGGGATTAAGGCAAAGCACACATTCTCATGTCTCAATCCATCCGGGAATTTCCTTCCATCTACCAAACCAATTCTAACATTTGTATAGACTTCATTCTTCAAAGGTTCCTCCAAGGGCAACAAGGTTTGTTTCATCTCATTGGCCACAATAGTTTATGTATTCTTCCTCCCATCATGTATTGCTTGTCTATCAAAATGCCAAGGTCTACCCAACAAAAGATGACAAATATCCATAGGCATAATATTACAAAAGACTTCATCATGATAATTCCCAATTTTCAATTTCACCAAACATTGCTCACTTACTAACAACTTATGTTCATCGTTAGTCCATGCTATCTGATAAGGTTTAGGGTGTTTCAATCTCTCCAAATTCAACTTATTCACCATCTCTTTTGAAACAAGATTATCTGAACTACCACTATCAATAACAACTTTACAACACTTATCGGATACCTTACATCTAGTCTTGAACAAATTCTTCCTCTACAAGGGCTCTTCATCTCTCCCAGTATGACACAAAGCTCTCCTCATCATCAACAGTTCTCCATCTTCCAGTTTATTGTCTGATCTGGTGGGGTTTTCTTCCACCACTTCTTCTCTTCCGGTATTCTCTATCTTCTTACACTTGAATTCATGATGTTCTTCCCCTCCACACTTAAAGCAAGTTCCTCTAAATGTTCTCTTGTCTTGTCTTCCAAAATTCTCATTTTGGTAGCCATCTAGTTCTCTCCTCCGGTAGAAATTTCTATTATCTTTCTAGTATGAATTACCTATTGGGATCCAAGAACACTGAGAGGGGGGATGAATCAGTGTTCTGCAGGAATGATTAAATTTAACCTTATTAACACAACAACTCAACAACCGGTATACACAAAAGCAGATAACAATAAGTAATAATGCAACGACGAAGATGAACACCATAGCACCATAGATTTATACGTGGAAAACCTCAATGAGGAAAAACCATGGTGGGATTGGAGACCCACTATTTTTGGCCATTTCGAGGAATTAATTATGTGTTGCATTGGTGTTTTGTCATTGATGTCAACACTAGTTGTTTTGGCTTCTTTATCGGTATCCTTCTGGTCCCAATAGGTTGTTTGGTTTTTGGTTGGTTAGATCATGATGATCCGGTATGCTCCAGTATGTTTTGCCTTATGGAATTAGCTTAGATCTACTTTTCATGTTACTCATATTAATGTTCAGTCAGTAGGTTTTGATTTGGTGATCGGATGCTATCATGTATGCTGGCAAGCTTGGTTTGTTGATCCGGTGAGGGTTTCACCGACAAAGTTTTGTTGAAGATCTTTTGATGTTATACATAAGTGGTGTTGGTGCGTCTTCTAGTAGAGATTTAGGATGCTGATGGTGATCGTGTTTGAGACTTGGTTGATTGGGATCATTGCTTTAGCGTGTGTGGACCTAAATTGGGTTTGGTTTATCTAGGTTATGGATCAGCTTAATGTAACATGTTGATTGGACTTCTCGATGTGTTTCTGAGATATCTTATGGGTTGGATATTATTTGTTTGGTCTCAAGCCAACATGTTTTATAATTATGTAATTGATTTATTGTCTAGTGGCTGACCTTATTGTTTGCGGTCAAGGGTTTGTATATATATGATGTAAGATCTCATTGTAGATCATGTATGGATATGTAAGGAGCAAATAATGTAATAATCATTTATGCAGAGGATTTGGTCGATCATTGGTGATCGAGTTGGGTTTATGTAAGAGAATTTAGTTTTCTGGTATTGAGCTTAACCAAAATTGTACTCAGGCATAGGAGATGTTATCATTGCAGTTCATTCTCTCTTCCGGATTATAGTTTGGATTTATTATGTAGTTAGTGAGACTTCTTTTGTATTCAGTAGTGTGCTCTAGGTTGTTGGCCTTCCTACAAGTGCAGACCCCTCATTTGTAATCACATACTTACTGCAGAAGTATTATCTAACTATGGGTAGGCTTCCCACCGTGGTTTTTTCTTTTACCCAGTTTTCCACATACAAATCTTGGTGTCATGTGGATATTTATTCTCTAATTGTTGTTTGTGCTTGATTGGTATACCTTCTATTTCGGTAATTGGTTTATGCATTCTGGTATTGATCTTATGTGTTCCAGTATTAAAGTTTTAATTGCTTAAGGTTCTGGTTATCTGGTGACAATTGATTCACCCCCCCCGTCTCAGTTGTCTTCCAGTTATTTGAACTGTCTAACAATTGGTATCAGAGCTCTGGTCCTCTCTACAGAAGCTTAACTGCTTGAGGAAGATCCTATGATAACTAACAGTTCAAATTCATCTAGTTTATTTGTTGTTGTCTTTCGGAGAGAAACTCCTAGACTTGATGGAACAAATTACAGAGTATGGAAGATTCAGATGGAGACTCATTTGAGATGTCTTGGTAAGGAAATTTGGGAAATCATAGAGAATGGTGTAACTCCTTTTAATCTAGCATCTGGTAATCCTCCTTCAACAAACTTGGATAAGGAGCTTAAAAATGATTGTATAGAAAGAGAAGCCCTCTTGTATGCACTTTCTCATCAACAAATTATGGGATTAACTGACAAATCAACAACAAAAGCTATATGGGATAAGTTGGAGACACTTAATGAAGATGACCCTACTATTAAGATTGCTAAACTTGATGGTTACCGAGTGAGAATTGAAAACTTGAAGATGGAAGAAGATGAAAGGATTGTTGCATTCATGGAAAGGGTAAATGGAATCTTAATGGGAATTCAATGTTGTGGTGGATATCTGAGTGAAGATGAAATAGTTTCTGAAGTTCTGAGAGCTTTGCCACTGCCTTATAAGATGAAGGCTACTGCAATTAATGAATTGAGAACACTGGCTAATAATTTTGTCAATCGAGATACCTTGGTTGGTAAATTATCTGCTTTTGAGCTTGAAGAAGTTGGACCTTCTGAAGCTGTGAAGTTTGAACCTACTTTTCATGCATCTAAATCATCAACCAACAAGCAAGATTGGAAAGCTTTGTATTGAAAGGAATTGGATGATATGAAAATAGAAGATGAAGAATTTGAGCAACTTGAAGCCCTATTTGCTAGAAGAGTACCTAAAGGACCGGTAGGAAGTAAGTATGAAGGAAAAGCACCTTTTAAATGTTTTGCATGTAATAAGATAGGTCATTTTGCATCTAGATGTCTAGAAAGGAATTTAAGATTTGAAGAAAGAGCTAGAAGATATTTTAAGAATAACCTTGGATATCAGAACAAGTATAAGTACAGGAAAAATAAAGATAAATCATGCTGCATTGCGATTGAGGAAGGTGTGACTAATTCTGATGATGAACCGACACAAGACTCTGCTAGTGGTTCTAACAATGGAAAGGAATGGGTGTTCTTGGCTATCAAGGAAGATGTTCCAGCACTAGAAGAGAATGTACTTGAATAGAAGGCTCTTACTGCTAAAATTGAAGATAAGGATGAATGGGTAATTGACAGTGGATGTTCACATCATATGATTGGAGATAAAAGGAATTTTCTATCTTTGCAAGAATTTGATGGCGATCTGGTTAGATTTGGAGATGACGAAGCATGTATGATCAAAGGAAAAGGAACTATATCATTAGATGGTAAGCAGAATACTGATAATGTTTATTATGTTGAAGGTTTAAGGCATAATATTTTGAGTGTAGGACAATTGGTGGATAAGGGATTTCAATTACAATTCAAGGATGGAAAATTCAAAATCATTAATAGATTTGGATTAGAGTTTGCAACCGGTACACAGACAAAAGGTAATATATTTCATTTGAATTCTGGTGAGAAGACATGTTTGATTGCACAAATTGATGAGACTTGGTTATGGCATAAAAGGCCATGTCATGTGAATTTTGATTGCATGGTAAAGATCAGTTCAACTAAGGTAGTTTGAGATATACCTAAGATTGTGAAGCCCTATAATCTATTATGTAAAGAATGTCAAATGGGAAAACATGTTAGAACCTTTTCTAAGAGTATACAAGACAAATCTAATGATGTTCTTGATCTTATTCATATTGATTTGTGTGGCCTTGCTAGAATTTAAAGTTTTCAAGGTGATAGATATTTTATGCTAATCATTGATGATTATTCTAGAATGATGTGGGTTACTTTTCTAAGGGAGAAATTTGAGGCTTTTGAAAAGTTTAAAATATTTAAAGCTAAAGTTGAAACTGAGATAGGATTGAAGATTAAGTGTTTAAGGTCAGATAATGGTGGAGAATTCACATCCAGTGAGTTTAATAACTTTTGTGAGAAGCATGACATAAGGAGACATTTTTTTGCTCCCCAGACACCTCAGCGAAATGGAGTTGTGGAAAGAAAAAAGAGAACTATCTTGGATGTTGCTAGAACCGTGATGATGGAAGCTAATCTACCTCATATCTATTGGAGAGAAGCAATGAGCACAATAGTTTATACATTCAACAAAGTACATATCAAGGAGAAACCGGTAAGACACCTTATGAATTATGGTTTGGAAATACACCTACAGTTAAGTATTTTAGAATCTTTGGTAGTAAATGTTATATAAGGAGAGATGATTTCATTGGCAAATTTGATCCTAGATGTGATCAAGGAATACTTTTTGGTTATTCTAATGAAAGCAAAACATATAAATGTTATAACAAAAAATTGCAGAGAATTGTGGAGAGTGTTAATGTCAAGGTGGATGAGCTGAATAAAAGTCAAATCAAAATTTATGAGCAAGAACCGGTAGTGGAAATGATCATAACTGATTTGGTAACACTTTTACCGGAACAAAATGTTGAACCAGTTACTCCGGCAGTATTAGAAAATTCAATAGTAACTGAAGAATTAGAAGAGGAACAGAGAATCAGAAGACTCCTAGGTATGTAAGGTTGAATCATTTAGAAGATCAGATCATTGGGGATAAGAACAATGGAGTGATGACAAGAACAAGATTGACAGCTAATGAGGTATGTTTAATTTCTCAAGTTGAACCAATATCAATAATTGAAGAATGTAAAGATGAATGTTGGATGAAATCTATGGAAGAAGAATTAGATTAGATAGAGAAGAATAACACATGGACTTTAGTTCCCCAACAATGTTATTAGAACTAAATGGGTTTTTAGGAATAAATTAAATGAAGATGGACAAGTTGTGAGGAATAAAGCTATATTGGTTTGTAAAGGATATTCTCAAAAGGAAGGAATTGATTATGGTGAAACTTTTGCACCTATAGCTAGAATTGAAGTTGTAAGATTATTTCTTGCTTATGCCGCACATAAAAACTACAAGGTTTATTAGATGGATGTTAAGTGTGCTTTTCTAAATGGGGATCTTGATGAGGAAGTTTATATTGAGCAACATGATGGTTTTTCACTTTCAGATGATAAAAACATGGTTTACAGGCTAAGGAAAGCTTTATATGGATTGAAACAGGCACCTAGAGCTTGGTATGCAAGATTAGATAAATATCTTTTGAAGCTTTGTTTCACTAAAGGTAATGCTCACAGTAATTTATATTATAAAGTCACTGATGATGATATACTGATTATTGAGGTTTTTGTTGATGACATTATTTTGGAGGTGAAGATAAGTTGTGCATGGAATTTTCTAAAATTATGGAGAATGAATTTGAAATGTCTATGATTGGGGAAATGAAATTTTTCTTAGGTTTATAGATTACTCAGACTGATAAAGGTATTTTCATCTGTCAAACTAAGTATGCTAGGGAGATGTTGAAGAAATTTGGTATGGAAGATTTTAAACCGATTAGTACTCCTATTGTTACCAGTGAGAAATTGACAAGGAAAGATGGATCTACACTGGTAAATCCTACAAGATACAAGTCTACGATTGGAGGTCTACTATATTTGACTCAGACTAGGCATGATATAATGAATGATGTTTGCATTGCATCAAGATATCAAAATGATCCTAGAGAAAATCATGAGAGTGCGGTGAAAAGAAATTTTAGATACTTTCAAGGTACATCTGAATATGGTTTGTGGTACCCTAAGGATGATGACTTTACTTTATGTGCATATATAGATGCAAATTGGGAAGTTGATGTTGATGACTAGAAAAATACTTCCAGTGGAGCTTTCTTTCTTGGAAAGAAACTTATTTCATGGATCAACAAGAAACAATCATGTACTTCTTTATCTACTGCTTAAGCTGAGTATGTTGTTGCTGCTACTAACTGTACACAAGTTCTATGGATGAAGCAAATGTTGAAGGACATAAAAGTGCATTGAATTGGACCAGTAGTTATTCACTGTGATAACTCTGCTATTATAGACATATCAAAGAATCTGGTATTTCACTCTCAGACAAAACACATATCTATCAAATATAACTTTTTGAAGGAGAAGGTGGAAGAAAATGAAGTTAGACTAGTTTATGTGAACACTAAAGAGTAGATTGCAGACATTTTCATTAAACCTTCGCCTAAATAATCATTTGAGTACCTCAGAGACAGATTAGGGATTTCTTCCCATCTGCCAGAAAACTGATTGATGTTATTTGGCATTAGTCTGGTATGTATTATCAGAGATATTATTCATTCTAGATTGATGTGGTGATGCTACTGCTTAGGGGGAGTAGTTAGCCTTGTGATTCAATGGTTTTTTATTTTGCTTTGATATTTATGCCAGATCTTTGGCATTAACATCAAAGGGGGAGAGATATTCATGTGAAAAACTTAAGGGATATATATATTAGGGGGAGAAATTTGCAGAACTTAACTGAGATGTCATTTACAAGGAGAGTATGGATCAGAATTTCATTGCTACATTCTTGTGTGGGAGATTTGTTTGGCATTTCTTGGCACTTGGATATTTTGCACATCTAGTGTTGCCATCAATGCCAAAGGGGGAGATTGTTGGCCATTTGGAGGAATTGATTATGTGTTGCATTGATGTTTTGTCATTGATGTCAACACTAGTTGTTTTGGTTGCTTTACTAGTATCCTTCTGGTCCTGGTAGGTTGTTTGGCTTCTGGTTGGTTAGATCGTGATGATCCAGTATGCTCCGATATGTTTTGGCTTACGGAATTGGCTTAGATTTTCTATTCATGTTACTCAGATTCATGTTCAGTCAGTTTTGATTTGGTGATCGGATGCTAAATTGTATGCTAGTAAGCTTGGTTTGTTGATCCGGTGAGGGTTTCACTAGTAGAGCTTTGTTGAAGATCTTTTGATGTTATGCATAAGTCGTGTTGGTGTGGCTTCTAGTAGAGATTTAGGATGTTGATGGTGATCGTGTTCAAGACTTGGTTGAATCAGATCATTACTTTAGTGTGTGTGGACCTAAATTGGGTCTGGTTTATCTAGGTTATGGACCGCCTTAATGTAACGTGTTGATTGGACTTTTTGATGTGTTTCCAGGATATCTTATGGGTTGGATATTATTTGTTTGGTTTCAAGCCGACATGTTTTGTAATTATGTAATTGCTTTATTGTCTGGTGGCCGTCCTTATTTTTTGTGGTTGGGGGTTTGTATATATGATGTAAGATCTCATTGTAGATCATGTATGGATATGTAAGGAGCGAATAATGTAATAATCATTCATAAAGAGGATTTGGTCGATCATTGGTGATTGAGTTGGGTTTATGTAAGAGGATTTAGTCCTTCGGTATTGAGCTTAACCGAAACTGTACTCAGGCATAGGAGATGTTATCATTGTAGTTCATTCTCTCTTTCGGATTGTAGTCTAGATTTTTATGTAGTTAGTGAGACTCCTTTTGTAATGAGCAATGTGCTCTAGGCTGTTGGCCTTTCTACAAGTGCAGGCTAAAGTTTTAATTGCTTAAGGTTCCAGTAATCTAGTGACAACTGATTCACCCCCCCCCCCCCTTCTCAGTTAT
Organism: Cryptomeria japonica; assembly: GCF_030272615.1. Lineage (NCBI taxonomy): Eukaryota > Viridiplantae > Streptophyta > Pinopsida > Cupressales > Cupressaceae > Cryptomeria > Cryptomeria japonica. The sequence continues at coordinate 141,093,813 of NC_081412.1, read as the reverse complement.
CTTCTAATTATTTGAACTGTCTAACAACAATATCTATCCACTGATCAGATGAATAAATATTACAATAAGGGGCATGCACATGCAGGAAAGCCAACAACCTAGAGCACACTGCTCACCACAAAAGGAGCCTCACTGACTACATAAAACTTCGAACTACAATCCGGAATGAAGATTGAACTGTCAGAATGGCATCTCCTATGCCTGAGTACAGTTTCGGTTTAAGCTCAATACCGAAGGTCTTAAACCTCTTACATAAACCCAACTAGATCACCTATGATTGACCAAATCCTCTGCATATGATTACAACCTTATTCGCACATAGATAATCGCATAACCATCCATCTATAATCTTCCTATGATCTACAAAGAAATCTTACATCATATTTATACCAACTCGAGACCTAAACAATTAGGTCGGCTACCTAAAAGATACTACAATAAATCCATTACATAAACCCACAAACCAATGATAATCCAAGTCGGTCTAAGACCAAAACAACATTAACCAAACAATAGATCCAGCTAGTAATGCATCGGAATCATCCATCAACACATTACATAAACCGGTCCATAACCTAACAAAATAGCATTAAGTTCGTACCCAAAGTAACATTATGGCATCAAGTTGGTGTTGCATTTGGTTTATGGTGACTTACTTTGGGTCCGAACTTAATGCTATTTTGTTAGGTTATGGACTGGTTTATGTAACGTGTTGGTGGATGATCCTGATGCATTACCCGTTGGATCTATTGTTTGGTTAATGTTGTTTCGGTCTTAGGCCGACTAGGATTATCATTGGTTTGTGGGTTTATGTAATGGATTTATTGTATTATCTTTTAGGTGAATGACCTAATTGTTTAGGTCCCGGGTTAGTATAAATATGATGCAAGATCTTTTTGTAGATCATAGGAAGATTATAGACGAATGGTTATGCGATTATCTTTGTGCGAATAAGATTGTAATCATATGCAGAGGATTTGGTCGATCATGGGTGATCTAGTTGGGTTTATGTAAGAGGTTTAAGACCTCTGGTATTGAGCTTAAACCAGAACTATACTTAGGCATAGGAGATGCTATTTTGACAGTTCAATCTTCATTCCAGATTGTAGTTTGAAGTTTTTTGTAGTCAATGAGGATCCTTTTGTGATGAGCAGTGTGCTTTAGGCTGTTGTCCTTCCTGCATGTCTAGGTCCCTTATTGTAATATTTATTCATCTAATCAGTGGATAGACATTGTGGGTCTCCAATCCCACCGTGGTTTTTCCTCGTTGAGGTTTTCCATGTATAAATATGTGGTGTTATGGTGTTCATCTCTGTGGTTGCATTGTTATTTATTGTTATCTTCTTTTATGTATACTGGTTGTTGAGTTGTTGTGTTAATAAGGTCAAATTTAATCATTCCAGCAGAAAACTTATTCACCCCCCCTCTCCGTGTTCTTGGATCCCAACATTACCTTCTTTACTCACTTCCTTGTCCTTGTTATGATCTGTATAGGTTCCTCTACCTTCGATATATCCTCTTCCTCCTTGAAATCTTCCTCTGGAAAACCTTCCACCTCTACCTCTCTACCTCTATTCATGTCTTTTGTTTATATTTTCTTCTGCCTTCAGGGCATACTGGTAAGCCTCTTCAACACTCTGTAATTTGATGAAACTAAGTTCATCTTGTATAGACACTCGCATTCCATTAAAATATCTTGCAACTTGTTCAACTTCATCATCAACATGTCCGTATTTGATATTCAACTTATAAAATGCTTCAGTGTACTCCTTCACACTCGATTCCTTTCGTCTCAAATTCTGCAACTTCTGGAATAGATTCACTTGACAATCAACTGGCATAAATTTTGATTTCAACTTAGCAATCATCTGATCCCATGTCTTGATCTTCTCTTTGCCTCTTCTCTGTCTATCAACTTGCAAATGTTCCCACCAAAGAGATGCATGACCTTTCAACTGGGTACAGGCATATTTCACCTTCCTTTCTTCTGCAGTGTTTTCAAAATCAAAATATTTCTCCATCTCCGAGATCCAATCCATCAATTCATCCAAATCCAACTTTTCATCATATTCCAGTGGGGTAAAATGAGGTTTAGTATTCGCCCTACTCAAAACCCTCAAAAACCTTTCCTCATCCAGAGGGGGTTTACTTGTTCAATCGGGGCTTCTTCTCCTTCATCTTCACTTACATCTTCAATTTGTCGGTCTCTTCTTTGGGCTATCTCGACAGCTTCCAACCGGGCTGCTATTCCTCACAACAAGGTCGACATTCCCATGCGCTCCACCATTCTTAGCTCCTCTTTGTACCATCGTTTACATCAGTCCTCTGCAGCTACAGGTCGAGTCCTCAGTTCGCCACCATACAACAAAATTCTCAAGACAACACAATCTCTAGAATGAAAACTCGCTCTGATACAACTTGAAGCAGTCATCGGTTAGGAGGGACCTCAAAGAGATCAGTCCAGACTACTCATCAAGAGTAAACACAATGGAAACACAAAGACATGATGGAGGCGATGCAAAATAGATTGAATTATAACATGAAAATTGATTACAACCAACCGGTAATAACCGGGTTACAGGAAGCGGCTCACAGGCCCTAAAACACATTCGAAGTACAAAATAGGTCACAACCGAGACCTTCAATCTTAAGATCTATCTTCTACGCTCAGTCTAACTTCTTCGTTGTTACATTCTAATGCTCTATTACAATGATTTATATGATCCAAGGGGATTCGGTCGGCCCAAAAAGGGATCAAAACCCGAAGAACAAGACCTAACGTGCAAAACCAACAAGGTCGGCCTCCACCAAGAGATTCCTCCAAAAAATCCAAAGGATGAAGTGTAGATCATGAGAAAAGGTCGGCCACACGCCAAGAAACATTGAAATCAATGCTCAGGGCTCCACAAGCTACGAAAGGGATCCAATAGATTACAAATGCAAATAGGTTCAGGCAACTGATAACAGGAAACTGTCTCGAAAACCGGTATCGATAACTTGCCAAAAAATGATCCAAATGCTCCATGGTTTGGGAATAAGGAAGATGATCAAGTCTTCAAGAAAAATCCAACTCCATAGGATCTGGTGAGCCAAATCCAGGACACACAGAAAGAAATGTTGAAACTGCAAACAGAAAGCAAAAACAAAAAGGAAAATATTTTTGGTTGATGCAAGATTGCTATGAACTGGGCATACTCCTGCATCATAGTATCTTGAATTCTTCCTCCTTTCTATCTCATTTATCTAAATTCTTGGACAAATCCTTAGCCGCATCCCAAACTCTCTAGTCTTTGTCCTCCATAGCCCAACTAGAAGCTCTGGAATCTACTTCAATGAAGGCTTCCAATCCACTAATTTTCTTCCTTGCCACATTGAGCTGACCCAAAAGCCAACAGATGATAGTCTGTTGCTTATAGTGGTATAGTTGACCTATTATTTTATAATACAAAACAATTATGTATATATATACATATATAAAGAGAAAAAAATAAAAAATAAATATACAAAGATACAATTATTTTTACACATACTATTTACAAATACTAAATAGAATAAGTCCATATTGACTAAGAACATGGTTTTCAAATAAATGATTAGATTTGTGAACCTCACACTTAATAATTTTGTAGTATATACATGATAATGATCATTTTTATATAAGTTTTGGTAGCAGTTATTCAAGAGGACACTCGTAAGGAATGCATTGCAATAAAATATTTTTAACTTTGCGAAAGATGATGCATATGCATATATGCAAATAATTGATCGATGACAATAAGAAAAATTATATATATATATATATATATATATATATATATAAAAGCACTGGTAGTAGAGTATACATGTAAAAGATATACAAAATACAATGACTACGATTATAAGGATGGGAGTATATATAGATATAAACTTCCTTTGACCTAAAGACATAGATTTACAATTGAAATGTAATGTCCCCATTTTGAAATAAGATTTAATAATAAATAAGAATGATAAATTAAAACATAAAATAATAAAAATGTAATGTAATTAAAATGTAAAATTAAATTAATGAATGGTCAAAAGGCATAGAATGAAGAGTTGTGATTCTCTCAAACATGAGATATAAGCGGGAGAAGAGATCATATCAATAGGTATCGAAGATGAATCAACAATTGCTTTAAGATAAGATGTCAAAACTTGTACCTTTTGTTTCAGTCGATCTTTAGTTTGTTTTTCCTTTTCTATCCTTTCCACTAATTTAGTTGCAAATACTTGAAAATTATAGACATCACCTTCGCATGATTAAGGACCAAAATCTACCCTAGTAATCTTAAAATCAGCTACACTGGCTTCTTCCACATTCCTCTGTGATACAGATTGAGCCACTTCAACACACATATTTCCAGATGAAGGATCAATAGCTAACCTTGATGTTGTAAATTAGTTGAGTGACTTTTCTTTTCTTGAGCAAGTTTGGTTGTAACCAAGGGCGGGTTTCAAGCTGTGAAACACTTAAGATTTCAGCATTTGGTGGCTCCATACAAGTGGATAGATTAAGAAAGGATTTTCATTTGGATGGGATGCAGTAAGAGGGGAATGAGCGATGGTAGGGATTGATTCTTCACCTTAAGAGTTCTTTTGGGGACTCGCATTCCCTTCTTCTTCAACTGCTTCTTTAATTTGATCTAATGACTTATCTTTAAGCTTGGATCTCCTCTTTGTTATCCTTGAATCACTCTCGCGAATGCTTTTGAAAATACCTTTCTAATTTGGATCTTCACCATCAACATCACCTTGAGCCCCTAATTGCAAATTAGAAGTAGGGGTCAAAATTTGTTAAGTATTGGAGAAAGGGGTACTTCCTTGAATATCATCTCCTTTCCTTGAAGGATTATTTCTATTTATAGGCCTAGTTGCAGTAGCTTCAAATATTTTCTTTCTCACCCACTCTTATCATCATCTCTTTATGATACAAGCAGTTCTTTCATTCAATTCCCTTACTTTGTGACTTGACCAATTAATAAGTGACAAGGGTTGTTAAAATAGAGAGGATCTACCACATCTGTGAGATCATCTTCAATCCCATTCACATCCCATTTCAGCCCAAATAGCTTGATCTGCTCTAATGTGAAGTGCATCCAATCCCTTTTTCTCACTTCATATTCATCTTCATAGTCTTCCCAAAAGTCTTCAATTCCTGGAAGATGATAATAACTTGGGCCCAAATCCAAATTACTTTTAGCAAAACACTTACTATCATATGGATACCTCATAGTGCCAATGTAGTGTGTACGACTCACCAAAGAATGCTCAATATATTGAGCATTTGAGAAAGATTTGTAGCTATAGTAACCCAGGCCAATATGAAAAGAAATGTCATCTTTCTTTTTGTTTTTACAATCTTGTGAACCTCGGCAAGCTATCTACAAAGCTCTATCAAGATGATCTTATCATCCTCGTACCTCAGCAATTTGAAAGGATAGCAATTATGCATTATAAGGTTTGCAACTTCTGGAGAAATCTTGAGTCCAATATTTCCTTGGAGTGCTCTTGTTGTCAGCATTGTGAAAGCATCATTCACTATAAGGAAATGTTTATAACTCACTTGTGGTTTTAGCTATGGGTAAAACTCATATATCTGTGAAGCGTTGGAAAACAACCCTTCGGTTCTATGTTCAGGCCATGTCCTCATACTAGCAACTGCATAGAAGAGGAAAGAAGTCATGTAGAAGTATTGATTCTTTTCAAAGCATACCATTTGATTGTGCAATTGTCACTTATGATACTCCCGCAATCAACAAATTGACTTCCTTTGCTTATGACAGATATATACAGGTACATCCATGGTTCGAATTCACTTGCTTGCGCACTCCTGATCAACCAGTGAAGTAGAATATTTGATATCTATTCAACAAAGAGATTTTTGTGTGATGTCCTAGGGAGCTGTAATTTTCCTCTCTTTGGAGTGTGTAGCCAATTCCTTGCTATGGTCTTGAGACACTGATCTTTGTTCTTGAGAAAGTATTGATGAGCGGTCTCTTGATTTATGCTTGCAAACTGATCCCTAGCTGGCAGTCTGAGAATGATGTTGAGGGATACACTGTCTAACTTGACAATCAAATTGTCATCAATAGTTCTAACTTCCCTAGTTTCCAGGTTGTAGCATTTGACACAGTCTAACACCAAGTCTGAACATTGGACTGATATTGGAAAACCTGCTGCATGGGGTAAACCACTTTCCAATATTTTTTGTGACAAAGAAGACCTTTTTGTTTCTTCCATGCTGTCCCAAAAACTCTTTAAAATAAGATGTCCCAACTGTCCTAGCTTCGTATCTAAAAGGTGAGGAAGAGTGCTTTTTAGCACGGACATGAATTCAAATCCCTGATACTTGTACTTCATGTTGATATAAAGCTTCAATTGAATATTGAGCTTAATAATTCTCCCTATCCCACTATTGATCTGATCAAAACTTGTTTCACATGTACGCATAACATGGCACTTGAAACATTGTATTAAATGAGCTTAAATTAGTTTCTTGTAAACCATTGGTGAGTTTTTCACTGTCTCAATATAGTTGCCTGTATCGTGTTTGGTTTAGAAGTTCCAAATACTTTTTAAAGACAAAACATTGTCTACAAATATTCCTTAAGACCATATCAACATATCAATTTTGTGTATTTTCACCAATCATTGCATTTAATATGATGATATTTCCTTTAACTATCTCACCAAATGTTTTACATACCCTGTTTCTGCTCCCACTAAGTTTAACATATGCAGATTTGAACAACACTAACTTCCCTGAGATTGGCTCTTCAACTAGTAAACTCAACTTATAGAAAATTCCCTTTGTATTCTATTTGTTTTCAGCTCACCACAGCTTCACGTCACCCTCAATAAGATCGAGGAACATTTCATTCTTGAGATGATATGCTATTGAGGCATTTAGTCAAACACTTCTTATGGAATGTCTATATGCTTCCATGTATTCTACATGCAACCACCCGAGTATGGTATTTTCATCATATAGCTAATGAGAAATTGGGGTAAAGTTGTGGAAACCGGTTTTATACCTGCTAATCACATTATTCAAAAAGATTCAAAGTGAACATATTCTGTAATCATGCATTTTCTTGAACATTTTGTCAAACCCCTCAAGTGTTAAGTTTCTTCTCCCTCGTGTCTACATATTCTTTGAGGGATGTTGTCAAACAGTTCATTTACAACGCCTACGGTTCTCCAATCTGGCAATTGCAGTTACTTGAAAGTTTGTTAAGCTTTTCCAACATGTCTATTATGCGCATTCATTGCAATCATTACACATTGGGGATGATGTTTCTCTAGGGCATTTTGTGAAACGGTTTATGTGCCTTGTCATTGCTTCCATGTTTACACATATATGTGCTGACACTTGCACATTTAATACCCTTCCTTTCTTGCTGGCGAATCTTTAAGCAATTTGTCATCAAATGCACCTCTAGCGATTATTACACTCTAGGAAACGACACCTCTTTGAGACATTCAGTCAAGAAATTCAATTGTATCTGTCACTGCCACCGTAGCCTTCCATATTTCGCATTCAAGTCTACCAAATCTTTTCCATCTAGACCTCCACCATTTATGCTCTGATGGACGTCCATACACTGTTGTCGAATTCCCCATATTGGCTACAAGATAGTACAGGTCGTGGAATTCAACTTTTACACCCGCCACTTGTATTTCTTTATATATGCTTCCACATTTTTGTCTGCAAGTACGTGAGGGTACTAGAAAAAGATAATAGAGTTCGGTGCTGCATTTGCTTAAGAATTTTCAAAACCATTTTGACAAATCCATCTTGTGCATATCTTAAAATCTTGCCATTCTTCTATGAGGAATTTGTCAATTAGTTCATATGCTCTGTCTCTGATTCCTCGTTTAGCAATCATATCTATCAAGGGAGCCATAAATTCACCTTTAATCATGTCTTGATTGGATTTCATACCCGCTCCAAGGTGCTCATTATGGCACGTAGGATAAGGGGAACACTAGCCGAGTTTGAGAAACGTGGCACAACATCTGCTAGTCACATTCACTCGAATGTTTTTTTAAAACCATATCAACAAATCTATTATATGCATACCATGCAATCATAACATGTCATGAGATCGCATTGCTTTGAGTTATTCTGTCAAACAATAAACATACCTTGATTCTTCTCCCATGTTAACATGTCATGAGATCGCATTGCTTTGAGTTATTCTGTCAAAAAATAAACATACCTTGATTTTTCTCCCATGTTTGAAATTTCTAAAAGACTAATTTCTCTAATTCTGTACAGATTCCCTGTGTATGAGCTCTTTGCGCACCATGAGACAACATTTCTTTGAGTTATTTTGTCAAACGGTTCACGTACCCTTTCTGTGATCAACTCAGCACAATCTTGCACTCGATGGGTGTTCTTTAAAACAGTCCATATGTGCCTTCCCTTAGCTTCCATATTACTGCGAAGCTCCTTTGCTAAGTGGATTTTGTGTATGCTCCTTGTATATGTCGTATATTTTGACAAAATCATTCATTTCAAATGCATTTCTCAAAACTCTTTGAAGCCTTCTAACAGCTTCCCTCCATCGATATTATTGAATAATTCTATCAAAGACTTGAACTGCTCGATCCATGGCTTAACATGCAACTTGAATTTGCTTGAAAATCCTTTTCACATATCAACTTTGTACCATCATTGCATTGCTTGAAATAAGACTTCTTTGAGGGTTTTGGTAGAACAACCTACAGCCTTGTTGTTGTCTCATGTACTCTGTAAGAGCAATTACCAGTGAAATAGCAACTATAATTTCCAAAAATCTTTTCCCCTTCCGATTTGAATAAATTCTTAAAACGTATACGAACCTTTCATTTATGGAAAGCAGAGAGTTTGAAATAAAAGTTTAGAAATGAATCTTAGAATGGGCAAATACCTTTTCAGAGTTCAGGTTTTTAAAGTAGTTAACATAACTACTTTTGGTTATGTTTTCAGAGTTCGCAGCTCACAACCTCGTTGTGAGTTGTGAATTTTCATTTCACAATTTTGTTGTAATTTGTGAAATTAGATTTCACAATCTACAGATTTTTCAAAATCACAACTAGTTTGGTTTTCAAAATTCACAAACTAGTTGTGAGTTGTGAATTTAAATTTCACAACGCTCTATTTTCAAATATCAAACTCTCAAAGCTCACCACCCTGTTGTTATGAAGTGAGCTTTATTTAATTTTAATTTAAACTCATTCACTTCTCCTTGCCCTCTTTTAGGGATTTTTCCAAAACTTTTGACTGAAGTGGAATTTGGACCTCATATTTTAACCAGACATCAAAGGGAGAGAGGGTGACCATAACCCATGAATCTTTAGTCATGACGAAGCACAAGAAATGAGATTTTAATTTTTTTTTAAAATAGGCCCACAAAAATGTGATTATTAAAATCTCTTATATGGTAAACTAGGTCAGTGTGAAAATTGGCAATATGACTCAAAATGATACTAAAATTTTGATATTTTTCTGTTTTGACTGCTTTGACCATGATATGATAAGATGAGTTCAAGGATGATGACTTGATCCAAAAATCACATAGTTGAAAACTTTGTCTAATATACATTTTAGGTAATCCAAATATTGAATTTTAATTTGAGATTTCAAATTTAAGAGTTTTGAAAATTGGGGGTGACAAGGTATTAAACACCAACATTCGCCTTGAATACATTTACATTTGTTTCCATTGATCTATCTAACACGGCTAAGACCTAGCCTTTTGTAACCTTGGAGTGAAAAATCTCACTTTGCAAGAGAGGATATCCTTCTCGAATCTCATGCCATTGTTTGTGCTAACATTGTAGTCAACACCTACATGATTACCAAAGAAGCTATAAAGGAAGTGATAGGTATGCGCTCCATTAGAGAGGTATCAACATTGAAGTTAGTTAAGAATGCATGAGGTTGCAAGATTAACAAGAGCCAAGTTTGATAAAAGGGCATTGACAATAGATGACATTGTTGATTTGGGAGTTTAGTATGCCTCTATGGGCATTGCCTACAAAATTTATTTCAGTAATAGAGAGAGCTTTGGATCTATAATTGCCATACATATCACATAACATATGGCGAAAGAGGTTAAAAAATTAAATATTTCTGAGCTTCTAAGACAACAACTGATGGAGAAACTACACAAGACAAAGGAAACAAAGTGTCAATTCTAGTATGGATCCTTAATTATATATTTAATCTATATTTCATGAAAGAATTTCCTAGGGTTAAGAATATTATTTGGAGAAAAGATGTGTCACTAGGTTCACAAATCATGGATTATTTGCATATCTTTCCAACCAAGAATACTCGTGATGTACCGTATTGGGGATTCTTTAAAATGATTCAAAGTGAAATGGAGATGAGACATAGAATACATGTAGAAGTTGTATAAAGATATAAGGAAGTGATCACATTTATGGTTGACAATGATAATTGTTATATGGAGATTTTTTAGCCTAAGACATCATGAATTCCAAAGTTACCATATGAGGTTTCAAGATTAGAATGGGTGGCTTATACTCACATCTTGATCAACAAGCCTATTGACCCTAATGTAGAAAGATTTGGTACTTATGAGGAAATATCAAATAATTAAATTTGATTATCATGGTGCATTAGAATAAATAGCCTTGTTACATCTGAATGTGCCATTGTATAATCTGGAAATTTAAGAGCAAGTAATTATTATGTATGATGAAAAGTAATTTAACTTTGAATGATATTCTTGACCAACTTTTGGAGACCCTTGTGTTGGCATTGAGTTGACATTGATGTCAACATGCACAAATGCAAGGCCGATTTGGTTTTGTATGCAAGGGGAGATGAGTTGCAAAAGTGTTGGTTCAAGCTGGATTCGTGTTGGTTTAGATTCAACATCAATGCATGAAATCTCTTTCATGTCACTACATAGTGTGTTTGTAGCCACTCTTTGCTCACCTGAGCTTTTCCGTGAGAGATTCTTCTCAACACCCTTGCACTTCAATAGGACTCTGCATTTTGGTGAAATCTTTGTCAGTGTTTGCAAACACTCAGTGTTATATCAACAACCCTATTTCAGAGATACTTTAGATGTATGTTATCGGCTTGCAGTTCAAACTCTTGCTTAATCGGTCAATCGCTCTTTAATGAAAGTGTAGCCACTAGTTGTTTGTTGTCATCAAGCTTTATTCCATCCGATCCTCGATCTTCGATAGTGGACCCCACCCTTGCTTTATCAGTCAAATTGCTCTCCGATGGAAGTATAGCCACTAGTTTTTGTTGTTCCATATTTCCTGAAGTTTCTAACAACCCGACTCTTTGATGGAAGCAATCAACAGTCAAAGGAATTCCTTGGTCCTTTTCGCCGTGAGGTATAACGTGTCTTGTCGATAATGGTTCTTTTTCAGTGTGACTTAGCTTTTCAATAGAACTCAAAATTCCTCTTGCTAGGCCTTTGGAGCTATATCAATATGATTGTTTCACTATGATGCATGTAGAGTTTTGGTCAAATACCACCAACAACAAGGGTTGATCAATTGACACCCCGCCATCCCACAACCCAGAAGATTGATGAAAAATGATCTTGCGGGGCAAGTTAAGTGAAAGATGGTACACTATCTTGCCATCTCGCAAGTATATTTTGTGATGTTGAAAATGCGATGGGTATTTCACCCATGTCGACTTAGAAGTGACCCACATGGACGTTTGACCAAGTTTGACCCATTGCCATAAAGGAAGATGTTGAGGACGTGGAGTATACAAGGTGAATCAAATGGTGTTGATTCTGTATGGTTGTTGTTAGTTTGTTCAAATCATATTGCCTAAGGATGAAAGAATTAAGGCAGGTGGTTCCATTTAATAAAGAACTAGTACAAGATCATTTGTGAGGCTTGAGAAGATCTACAAATGAGATATCAGACCTAAGATTACTAAGAATAGTAATAAGAACACAATTGAATAATTTGAAGATAGAGAGGTTGTATTTAATGATGGTGGCTATCTATCTAAAAGGATTAGATAGAGGATCAAATTGACCTGTACACCATGATGTACATTTAATTCAACTCCTGGCGGCAAGGTTGATAAGAGGAAAAAGAAAGAGATTATTAATAGAGAGAATTGAGTAAGCATAGGTGGTGATAGTAGAGAACAAAGATAGTAAGGTGTGGCATATGAAATAGTGCTGAGTAGGAAAGGAAAGAATATATATACATCGCACGAGGCAAAGAGGGAAAAAAAGAGTGCATGAAGAATTCAAAAGGTAATACACTCAGCATGGGGCAGAGTAAGGAAATTATACAGAGAAGAAAACAGAGAGCTATGAACTAAGATAGAAAGTGAACAAAAGGCAGAGATTAGAAATTGATAGCAGAGAGTTGAAGAATAAATAACAGAGTGCAAAGGACAGAACCTGTGAGAAAAGAAGAGCTAAACCTATATCAAGGATAGAAAACATAGTGAGTTACGAAATTTCATTTCTAACAGGGTTCTTAATTTGCAATTGTAATTTCCCTTTATTGTAATCATCTGATTTGGTGCTCAGATAGGGGGTTGGTACTCTTTTGGGTTGGTGCACATAAACTTAAAGGGTTGGTGCTCCTTTAGGTTGGTTCCCATAAAAGTGTAATCAAAATATTTTCATTATGAGGCTGGATTAGAGCAGTAGACTCTAGCAACATTTCTCACCAAGGTTTTTCTCATTGTTGGGTTTCCTCGTATATCTTGTGTTAAGTGCTTGCCTTGTGTGTGTGTGTGTGTGTGTGAAACGTGTTTAATTTTTTTGCTCATAGTATCTTGATTTCTATTATTAAATCTTAGATCATTCAGATAGTTCAAAATTTTAATTACCACTAATTCACTCCCCCTCTCAGTGGTCCATCTGTGTTCACCACCTTGAAAATGCATTGATGGAGAAGAGAGATGGTGTGATCAAGTTAGAAGCCAAAATAAGAGAAGAATCTATCAAATAGGTTGGTCCTACATTGTCTCAAAATGAAATAGAAAAATCACATAGAGACAATCACAAGAGTTGAGAAAAAAACAAAGGGTAAACACCCTAATGAGCATGAGTGAAGAGGACAAAGATAAAATTCAGAAGGAGACTGAATAATTTTTTGCAAGAGATGTAAAGGAGATGAAGGAGGGAGAAGTAACAATAGAAGAACAACTTCCTCCTAGTGACAGTGATTAGGAAGAAAATCCTAATTTATAGGATATTGATATTGATGCCCTCCTAAATGGCACAAGGTTAGCAAATGATAAATAACACAAAAAGACATGAAACCGTCAGTGTTAGTCAATCAAAAACTAATCTAAAAAGGCATACCAAGAGAGACACTAAAAACATGCAAGCATATTTAACTATCAAAGCAAACATGAAGAGGCATCTCCAAATACCTCCTAACATGCTCTTAGTTCCTTTCCCCCTTGTTCCTCTCCTCTCCAAGTTCCAAAATAGTGTAGCTCTCGGTAGCTTTTTGCACTATGGATGCTTATGGAGGATTGAGATTATAGTATTGTACTCCAAATATGGAATCAAAAGCTAATACTATGCTATTGATGCTAAAATGATATTATTTTAACCAAAATAACAAGATATTAGATTGTTTATGCTAAAAATGCTCTTTTAAAATGCCTATAGCTTAAATGCATACAAGTTTTCAAGATCTGGATTATGAAGAAATGGGCTCTATTTATAGGAAAAATGGAGCAATGGATGGTTGAGATTGAGCAATCTCAACAAGGGTCAGGATTGAATGATTTCAAATCCATGTGAGGGCTTTCAACCCAATCCCAGGATGACAAGTGTTAATGTGAGATAGGTTGAGGGGGGAGGGAATAAGCATTAAATGCTTGATATGACTTTGAGATTTAGAGTCAAGGTTAGTTGAATGAATAAACTCTTTATTCAAAGAATAAAGCTTTTATCCAATGGATAAACTCTTGTGCAAATGTGAAATGGATGAATATGGTCAAAACAATAAATGTTTGGGGGGACAAGTTTGAAATAACCATAAATGGTTATGTAAGAGCCATAAATGGTCATGTAAGAGCCTTTAGTGGTCTTGGAAGACTTTGGGGGTTAATTTGTTGAACACACAAAGCATTAAATGCTTTTCAAAGACTTTGGAGTCTTTGAGAAGTGACTCCATTTTGCTTAGGAATGTGACAATAATTAGGAGATGGATTAGGCTAATTAGGAAGGGGTTAGAAGAATCTAGAAGGGGATTAGATTTTTGCAAGTGGATTTGGTGGGTGAGGGAAAATTGGATTTTATTTAAAATAAAAATTCATTTATTTCAATAAATGTGTGCAAGTTGCATTTGTAGGAAAATGCAAGTGGGGTGGGGATAATGATTTAAATAAATGTTTTATTTAATTTATTTAAAAGAGGAATAGGGGGATTTAATTAAATAAATAGATTTTATTTATTTAATTGATTGAAATTTGATTTAATGAATTAATTAAAATAAATTGAATAATTTATTTAATTAATAGAAGAATGTTTGGGGATGAATTAATTAAATATTGATTTAATTAATTGGTGGCTAGTGGATTTTTAATCAAATAAATACGAAATATTCATTTAATTAAAATAGACAGATTTGTGTGACTACAGATATGTTTATTTTTAGTGAGCCCATGATAGAGATAGGTGGTGGTGTTTAGAAAAATAAGGTGACTCCTCCTTCAGAGAAGTCTAATACAGATGCACAAGTTGTGGAGAAAGGAAGTGAAGAGAATGTCCCTCCCTCAAGTAATACATATCAAAATGTAGAATAAAATATCTAAGAGAAGATTGGCAATGTTGGCATTGAAGAGAAAGTAAATGCATAAGAGAATATAGGAAATGAAGAAATGATAAAGAATATTAGAGGTAAAAAGGAGGACCTGAGAACATTCCCAAGAAGGCTTCAGATACTATAGAAAAATTGGTTGATGAAAATGTTGACAGCAAGGACAATCAAGATGTTGGTGAGGAATCATCTGATCCCTTCAAAGACCTACTAGGTCTGCAAATGCAGTTTGAGCCTATTGTGACTCCACAATTGCTATAGATTCCTATACATGAGGGTAAGATAGATTTCTCAAATATATCCCCTCTTCACAAATTTCAATTGGGTGACGTCCTTTATGTACTAGCTAGAAAGAAGATATTGAAAACATGTGAAGAAATCAATTTTAAGATTTGTAGTTAAAATTTTACACATGAGGGCTTGCCAAAGGTAGATATTGATTCATCCCTTGCTCTAGAATTGAAGTTGAAGTTCCTAATGGATTCCTTCAAGGATCATTCATCTCATGCAGAGAAGAAATTAGAGCAAGAAGCCTTGGTTAATTTCTTTTGCATGAGAATGGTAGAAGTGTTAGACCGGTGTCCCAATGCACACACAAAATTATAGAACAATTTAAAGAAATTTAAAGATAATTTTGATGAAGGTAGGGCTCTTTACTTATTTTGTTTGATGTGGCTAGAGTCCACAAAGATCATTAAAAGAAAGATTGACTCAATTGAGTTATAGATCTTTCAGTTGTCTGGAACATATGATTTGGCAAAGGATAAAGATGGCTCCACTAAAGTTTAAGTGGAGCAACTTCATCTACAACTATCTTTGTTGTAGGAGCAGAGGGAAAAAATCAAGAAGTAGTTTAGTTTGTTGAGAGAATAAATAAACTTAATATTGGCATCACTATTTGGTATTTTGGGAGAAGTAATGCAGATAAAGTAGAAGATGAAGGTTTTTGATAATGTTGAAGTTGCTGAAGACTTGTATATACAGTTTGAGTGTCAGAATTGAATCCTTTCTTCATCTAAGTTGAATTGGGATGCAACTGATGCTCATCTTGAGGTAATGTATAAAGTTTTTTTTACCTTTTGTAGACTTTTGTCCACCGTGCCCCTTTTAGGGAGTTGGTTTTTATTTCCCCTCGGTCGAAGTTTTAAATATTGCATCCTCGCATCTTCCACATGGCGACACAACTCGCATTGTTTGAGTTTCTATTTTTGCTTTGTCAGGAAGCTGCAAGAGGCTGACACGTGGCAGGTTTCCTTTTCTCTCTCTTTTGGTGGGCCTACGATTTAAAAGTGTTTTTTAGTTTGTGTGGCATGGTAGTTCCTCATGAGGTGCCTTAAGCAATTTCGTTAAGTTCCCAGGACGCTCCCTCCTACTGCCACATTTTGCTTGTAGCAACCATCGGGTGACCTTGGCATGTGTTTTGAGATAATGGGGCGTTTGTCGGCAATAGTATGCAGTTCAATAATGGTCACAGGTTCTTCCATTTTGATCCAGTCGTTAGAAGATTTGGTGGTGGTTGTGCTAGAGGCAGAGGTTGTTTTATCCAACTTCTCATTAAGCTATTTCAAAGTTACTAATGATGCTGCCAGTGGTGCATATGGTTATTTTTGTTCTCTCTATTTTCTCGCTAAGTCATTTGTTCCTGATTATATAAGTGATTCTTTTTGCCTTTGTAAGTGTTCATATTTTGATAAGAGAAATATAGATAATTGCTATGTGAATTATGCCTTTAACTTGTGATTGTTCTCGTGAAATTGTGATAATCAAATTGTTCTTGTGACCTATATGATCACTACTTTTAGTGTGCGTGCATAATTTTTTGTGCATTTTGTAATTTCGTACAACTTCTAGAATATATGTTATAAGACTCTACAGATTAAACTGTCTTTTGAACTTGTTATCTGATAGATGAATGGTATTTGTTGCTTTATGTTAAATGGGTTGTTGTTTATATTTTAATCTTGATTTTATGGGCATATCGATTATTGAATGGGCCTTAGAGCTACACATATGTGAAGTTTCTTTGTGCTTATAGCGTACTAAAATCTTTTCAGCGCATCGCTATAGAGTAGCTTTGTTTTAAGTTTTCCTTCTTCCCCTTTTCTCCCCCATATATGAAGAGTCAGCTTCTAAAATCCTAGAGGTCACCCAGTGAACACATGTAGGTCCCCCATCACTGAGTTTACCATAAGGCTATTCTCATAGAAGCAATTTTATTGATCAACAGTTCTTTTTCTGGCACGTCCGGTGGAACCATTTTTTCTTACTTTGTCTAAAGAGGGTGTTTGAGCCATAGAGCAGTTACTAGGAGCCAAACCGTAGCAAATCCGAGTTTATTGCTACAACCCCTAGTTGCGGTCAAAGAAATATCAAGAGTTGGAATGCAAATCCCTCTCCAGGCAACCCACGTATAGATGGCAGTCCGACCTCTAAGAAATTTCATCACTTGGAATAGTGGGAGCCCTCTTATCCCACATGTTCCCCCCACTCAGTGGGATGCTATCCCTACTTCTGCATTAAAAGCATTGTCAAAATTCACCAGAGATGGTTCTAAGACCCCCGAGGAGAATTTACAAGATGTGGGCGACGTGTGCACTGTACATAATGCCACACAACAAAATGTAGTATTAAGATTACTTGCAACTTCTTTCAAGGGAAATGATGAATACTAAGAGGGGGGGTGAATTAATATACCAAAAAATACTATAAACAAACTTTTAAATAGTTTAGCAGATAACTAGTACAGAAGATTCACTAATAAATCAGTTAAGATAAATGCAAACCAAATAGAAAACAAAGCATTCACCCATAAGAGAACAATCACCATAACGCAAGATATTTGATGTGTAAACCCAAATGAGAAAAACCACGGTGAGCAAAAACTCACGAGTAACTATCTGCAGAATAGTAACCAGACCGGTTAAGGTCATACAATGTTCTTCACCAGAATAGATCTTGTTAGGAATCTAGATCTCTGTTAGGAGATAAGTCCTATTAAAGACTACCTTGTTAAAGGATGTCGGATCCACAGTTGTGAACCACCTTGTTAGAGGATTTACAAAGGCTTTGCTAGGCCTACTCGATTAAGGGTTTTAGACATGTCGAAGATATTAGTAATCAACAAGTGAATGATCTAGACAATAGCACATTATGCTTAATTATATCCTTGACAGCTCATTGTTAATGCATTTCAGCATTACTTCAGTCTTCAATATCTCCACACTCTATCTCTTCACATAGACCTATCTTCTCTTCAATGATCGCACATAACCTTTTCTCTTCTATGTCTCACATATCACACATCTCACATCTCATACATGCAAACCCTAGACATGATGTCCTTATAAAGGAAACTGATTTCATGTCGGTCCAATAGGATTAGACTACAAGTTCCTAGGTTCAGTGCATCTAGACACATTTGGTAATATGACACAAAATCACCGCCAAAGTGTTAGTGGATGATAACTCATCACACATCACAGAGTAATACCAATTGGTAACTCATCACAAAGTAATACCAGTTAATACAATATACCGATTACTGGTTGTCAAAAATGAAGATTGGTAGATCGAAGTGTTCCGATCAAAAGTTAACTACCACTTGGTTCCTTCGTACCGCTTGAGATCCTTGTAATGCTTGGGGTCTTCATACCGCTTGCGGTCTTCATACAATCTGTGACCGGTAAACCATTTTCTACAAAACACCGATAGTCTAAAGACTATACATCCAATAATACACAATATCATTTGGAGCAATTACCGGTTGAGCATAACTCATACATCAAGAAAGTGTGTGTCCATCAATGACAATCAAAACATCATCAAAATTCCAACAATCTCCCCCTTTGGAATTGATGGCAACACTTAGGAAAATTTTGACATCTACGTATTTTTACAACAAAAATGCCATAATCAAATCCCCCTAAGCATATACACTATCCCTCTTGTAGAAATTACAATGTACACTACTCCCCAAAGTGGTAAAAAGAAAGTACATGAAATGGTAACATTCACCAAAATTTTAATGTACACTACTCCCCCTTTGCCAATAATGACAAATTATTGCAGAATAACCCCTTTTTGCATATATAAAAAAATAGAGTAGATGTTCATGATAATAAGGAATGAAATTTCTCAAAAACATATTTTTAAAGTCTCACACAAAAGTTTTCATGGCCAATGTCCATGGCTCAAGTAATGAGGTAGCAACCTCACTTTCAATCTTCATCTGGAATGCCAGTTCCTCCATTGCATCAATGGTACTTAGCTCTTGAGTTACCGTGATAGGTTCCAGGTTGAGAAAACATTTATGAAGAATCTGCAATCTTGGCAATAGGAGCAGTTGAAGCTCCTACAAATCTTGAGTCCGGTTCCTGATCTCTAAGTCTGTCTTGGCAGACTACTATTGATAACGATGAATGGTTTGTCCATAGGTAGTGAATGAATCATATGGCATCTTGAAATTGCTGATATATGCTTGTAACTCTGATTGGAGTTGAGTTTTCTATGTAAGCACATCGTCACAAAATAGATGGGGTTGGAAGATTTTACTCAACAGTAATTTACCTTCGCCCATTGCAACACTGATATCATTATATTGTTTCAGAAGTTGTGTCCTCAGTTCATTCATTTTCTTGACTAGGAAACATTGAGTGCCTTTTCATGGTTCTTCTTTACAGTTGCTTCAACAACATCTTCCAAGCATTGTACCTAATCCTCCACTACAATACAAAGGAGTTTGAGCTTGGATAGAGAGGAATCGGTACTGGGGAGGTTGGTACCGGGAATTAGACTGGTAAGGGTGTCAACCGCAGTTTGTATGACATCTTGTTCTTTCTTCCTTCACAATTCTTCCAGTCTCTCCTGTGCAAGTTTGATGCTTTGTAGTAGCTCAAACTCGTCTATTGATTGAGTCAGACTTGCAAGAGTTAGAACAATAGGACTGGTGGTATCAACCTGTTTGGTTTGATCACCGATTGCCTTAGGAGTCTGCCCTCCTACTCTTGTTTTGATCTTCGCTTGTTTGTTCTTCTCTGCTTCCTTCTCCTCTTTTGCTCTTTTCTTATCCTCTTCTTTCTTCTTTTTCTCCTCTTCTTGTGTTTTCTTCTCTTCCTCCTTCTTCCTTTCTTCTTCCTTCCTCTTCTCTTCTTCTTTTCTCTTATCTTCTTCTCTCTTCTTCTCTTCCTCTTTCTTTTGCTCTTCCTCTTTCTTCTGTTCTTCTTCTTTCTTCTTATCTTCCTCTTTCTTTTTCTCTTCCTCTTTTCTCGTCTTCCTCTTTCTTTTTCTCTTCCTCTTTTCTCTTGTCTTCCTCTTTCTTTTTCTCTTCCTCTTTTCTCTTGATTTCTTCTTGCCTTTCTTTTTCCTCTTGCTCTTTCTCCATTTTCTCTTTGTCTTGTTTCTCTTTCTCAGCTTGTTCTTTGTTAGGAGTGACATCCTCAATATCTAATGCATCAACATCAATAGTGTCAATTTGTTTTTTCACTCTTTCTCCTTGACTGTCAAACACCTCATCCGGTTTGTCTGAGGATAGGTTCGGTGCTTGGTTAGCTTTCTTAGTAGCTTCAGATAATTGGTGCATATTAACAACAGCTTTCACATGTATATGTGTGTCCTTTTCCACTTCAAAATCTTTTCCTTCTAGTAGCCTGAGTCTTCTCCTTCTCATGAAGAAGATTCCTTTGTTCTTATCCATTATTTCAAACAACTCAGAATTAGAAGCATCAGGAAAATATTGTGCAAAAATTTTCTCTTTGATCTCTTGTTCTCTTTCAATGGCAATGTGCCATTTATTATCAAAAGAATTATATAAAGAATCTGGTGTAACTAATCTAATCTCAGACGACGACCAATCATTAATGCATTAGTATTTAATGACTTCCTATTCTACCTCCTCTTTCTCATTATCATTAAAAACATCAAAATACTTCTTTAAATCATCAAGCACTTTTCTCCTAATATTCTTAATTGTCCTCTAACAATGTGTCATTGGTTTAGAAGAGGAGATGTCTATATTTATCGGTGCTGAAGTTGCAGGGACATTACCGGTAGACTTTGTCTTCTTGCTTGATTGCCTTGTCTTCTTTGTTTGAATCTTCGGTTTAGTGTCCTCTGACTTCGGTGAGTGTGTCTTGGATTTCCACTTCCTCTTGAATACCTTTGCTGGAATAATCTCAGGTTTCTTCTTAGCTGGTGATCGCTTGGTCACTTTTGGATTGGCAGGAGGTAACTGGTGCAGATACCGATGGCATTGCTTTGCCCTTTTTCTGTTTTGGTTCTTCAATCGGTGTAACTCTTTCCACATAGGTGTTGGTTCTCATTTTCTTTGCATCTAGTGGCGAGGCAAGTAGGGTAGAGGCATACCTGATCAACATGTCATTCATCACTTCATACCCCAAAGGGCCAACTACTTCCTTTCTCGGTTCCACCACTTCCATTATGCAGTCATCTATCCTTATTGTGAAGCAGATGTCATCTTCATACTTCTTCACAATATCATCAGATATCCTCATTCTCTAACTCATCTTCTGCTTGAATTCATCCAAATATTTATTTATAACCTCAGGATATGTAGTTCCCACTATTTGTAGACTTCCTTAATTTGTCTGGAGACTGGTAGGTCAATAGACCATTGAACATCACCTACTCCAGGGAAATAACCTTGAAAATAAAAGAATAAACCAACCAGAAGTTGGCCAAACCTGAACCTTAGAGAATTGTCCTGTTTGATGGACTTTAGATTCAACAACAACTGCTTCTGTAGATAGGTACATAGGTCAAATGTAGTGTCTTCCTTGATCATTCTTTAAGTGGCATTCACCACAGTAGCAGGGACAAAATTCATTCTGCTGGCATAAAACATCCAATAACCAATCACCATGCAAGCATATTTTACTAGATCATCAAAGATGGTGTTGACGGTCATCGCCCGTTGGTCACTCACAGAACCGGTGAGCTTTGTCATTTTAGTATTGGTGACCTTTTGCAGAGCTAGTACCTCTCCAATATTGGAAAAACTGGTGACGACATAAATTACTTCCAGTGTTATGTCATGGGTCCACTTGAGACACATCTTGTCACCATGCACTCTGCTAAGGATGATGTGAATATGTTCTTCTATGAACTCTTCTAGAAAATATACTGCATTGTGCAGTTCCATCTTCTCAATGACACTATACTCAGGTTTGATCTTTTTGTCATCCCCACAGAATAGACTTAGCTAGGAATGAATCACTAGGGATCCTAGGTCTTCCAATTTATAGTCTATTTACCCTGAAATATCTCCCTCAACAATAACTCCGACAGGTATTTGAGATAGGGCATTATATTTCATTTTCTTTTGAAGAAATTCAGCTGAATCTTTAGGTGCACTAGAGCTAGAGTGCGATGCAGAAGCCATGATCAAATGATAAGAAAGAATTTTGGAAAATACCTTCACAAACTGAAATTTAGGTTTTCCAATGTCGCGCACAAAACACCACTTCAGTTGAAAGTTCATCGCTTAGAGTTCTTCGCTGATTGCTTGAAGATTGCAAGAATTCGTACAAGATTTTGTCAACTGCTAGACAAATTGCTCTGGTTCCTTTGCTCTTGAAAAATTCTTCTCTCAAAAAAATATAAGTGAAAATGATGACAGAAACCCTTTTAAACAAATTCTGACCTACCATAATAAATGCATCACCGCTAGGGCACAAACCCTAATTTTGCCTTTTACTGCTTCAAATCTTCTACTGATTGATAGGTACCATATACCAGTTAAGGTCTTTATCGATATAAACCGGGGGTTCAAAATATTTCACCGATATGTTCCCCCTAAGATTTTTTGAAGCTTAGTTTGCCACTTCAGAGACTTCCACACTAGGTGCAGAAACACATCCATTCTATGACTCTTCTCCTGATTTCTTTTTCCAAGTTTTATTCATTTCTATTTGAACGGTTTCAACATCAATCTTCCCTTCTAGAGTGATCGGTATATCATCTGATAGGTTCTTTCTCAGTCTGCAAGTTTTGACAGTGTGTCTCGATTTGTTGCAATGATAGCATACCATTCTAGGTGTTCTCCATGGTCCATTATTCATACTTCCATTCTTCTTTTTGCATGTTGTAGAAGTGTGACTGCTACCATTACAGATCAAACAAGTTTGTCTCCAACTAGTTGCCACTTGATAACCACCTGACCAATGGTCATAGGTATTGTACCGATTGGGATTCTGGTTCACAGAAGGTTCTGGGATAACTCCTTGAGTCCTTGGAGGATATCTCCCAGTGTTGTGCAAAACTAACCTGCATTCAAATGCTCTAAGCCCAAACTTGTTGCATGCATAACAATTTCTATTGAATCTATTTGATCTAGGCATATTGTTTTGAAAATAAGGAAAATTGTTTTAGGCCTTGCTTCTACACACATTAGCAGTATGTCCTTCTTTGAGACAATTAAAGAAAACGGGTTTAAATTTTTGCTTACCTCTATCCTTGGATGTCAGTTGCTTCTTTGATGCTTCATCTTTTGTTCTAGAGGTCTCACCTTCCTCATACCCAGAGAAACCAAGTCTAGTGGTATTCTTTACTAGCTTTGCCGATTCTAGCTTTTTCTCTAGCTTAGCAATACTTTGATTGAATTTGGCAAGTATCTCCTTTGACTCAGTAAGTTCCTTGGAAATAGCAGTATTAGATTCCATCAAGGTTGCATTCTTAGAAATAGCCATGTTTAGTTCACCTTGCATCTCTTCTTTTTCCACTCTACTCTTATGGAGATGAGCGGTAAGGGTACTAATTTCTTGCTTCAGCTTGGAGATCTCATGATCTTTGTCTTTGACCAGATCTTTATCTTTCCTTCTGTTCTCAATCTCTTGAAACATTCTGATAGTCAGTCCTTCCAACTCTTTTCTCAGATTGGCTTTAGATTCATTCCTTTTTTCAAGTTCTTCAACTAGGGCATCCATGTCTGCTTCATCAAAAGAGCTATTTTCAGTAAGTTCCATCAGTTTCTCAACATGGCTTTATACTTGACTTTGAATTCATCATAGGCTCTCTCAGTCTAAGTGAGAAGATGAGTAAGTTCCCTCACAGTATATTCCCCCATATCTCCTTCCAAGTGGTTAGACTTATAGAAAAGTTGGCTCTGATACCAATTGATGAATACTAAAAGGGGGGGTGAATTAGTATACCAAAAAATATTGTAAACAAATTTTAAAACAGTTTAGCATATAACCAGTACAAAAGATTCACTAATAAACTGGTTAAGATAAATGCAAACCAAATAGCAAACAAAGCATTCACCCACAAGAGCACAATCACCATAACACAAGATATTTGACATGGAAACCCAATTGGGAAAAACCACGGTGAGCAGAAACTCACAAGTAACTATCTGCAAAATGGTAACCAGACCGGTTAAGGTCATACAATGTTCTTCAATAGAATAGATAATATTAGGAATCTATATCTCTGTTATGAGATAAGTCCTTTTAAAGACTACCTTGTTAAAGGATTTTAGATCAATAGTTGTAAACCACCTTGTTAGAGGATTTAAAAAAGGCTTTGCTGGGCCTACCAGGTTAAGGGTTTCAGACTTGTCGAAGATATTAGTAATCAACAAGTGAATGATCTAGACAATAGCACAGTATGCTTAATTAGATCCTTGACAACTCATTGTTAATGCATTTCAGCATTACTTCAATCTTCAATATCTCCACACTCTATCTCTTCACATAGACCTAATCTTCTCTTCAATGATTGCACATAACCTTTTCTCTTCTATGTCTCACATATCACACATCTCACATCTCATACATGCAAACCCTAGACATCATGTCCTTATAAAGGAAACTGATTTCATGTCGGTCCAATAGGATTAGACTACAAGTTCCTAGGTTCAGTGCATCTAGACACATTTGGTAATACGACACAAAATCACCGCCAAAGTGTCAATGGATGATAACTCATCACACATTATAGAGTAATACCGGTTGGTAACTCATCACAAAGTAATACCAGTTAATACAATATACTGATTACTAGTTGTCAAAAATGAAGATTGGTAGATCGAAGTGTTCCAATCAAAAGTTAACTACCGCTTGGTTCCTTCGTACCACTTGAGATCCTCGTACATCTTGGGGTCTTCATACTGCTTGTGGTCTTCATACAATTTGTGACTGGTAAACCATTTTCTACAAAACACTGATAATCTAAAGACTATACATCCAATAATACACAATACCGGTTGGAGCAATTACTGGTTGAGCATAACTCATACATCAATAAAGTGTGTGTCCATCAATGACAATCAAAACATCATCAAAATGCCAATAGGAAAAGCCCAAGATTGGTACAGATCTCTCATGCCAAATTCAATAGGAAATTGGGACCAGCTGGGAGATTATTTCTATTGGCATAAGACACTATTTCGGTGATGCTTCGGTGAATATTGGTGATGTATGGTGCATGATATTTCTTAGGAATTATCATTGATGGCAACTCAGCTTATTGATCTTATCTGGTATGCAGTTTTAGTTATCTAGATGTCCTGAGGATGTTTTGAGTAAATTTTGGCGTAAGTTTGTCAGTTATACTCGATGTACAGTGTTGGTGAGAATTTCTTTTGTCCGGTGATGTTCTTTTGGTTCCAATCATCAAAGTTAAGTTGATTGAGTATGGGACGTAGATTATCATGTCATACTATCCTTCGGTGTTGATTGTTTAGCATGTTAGTAGGTCTGGTATCTGGTAGAGTAGTAAGACATGGCTATCTCCATTATTGAAGGTGTATCGCATGGACTAGATTCTTTGAGATGATTCTGGTGGTTGTTTGTAATTTTGAGGTAATTGGACCAACTTACGAAAAGTGTGTGATCATATATTTTGGATCCGGAATATTGTTTTGAGCCAATTTGAGCCAACTCGAAGCTACATGTTTCATATTCTAATATTTTGTGAAGTTGACTTGTGGGAGATCATTTTTTCTAGTGCGTGTTAGTAGAAAAAATGGAGGAAAACTGAGAGGGGGGGGGGGTGAATCAATTTTCATTGGATCTATAAACTTAACCACAAAAATAGATCTAATAAACTGCAACAATAAAAAAGATAAGAAAGTTGATAAAACAACACACAACACCAAGATTTTGACATGGAAAACCTGGTTAAGGGAGAAACCACGGTGGGAACCTACCCCCAATAAGATGATACTCTGTAGTAGTATGTTAAAATATTACAATGGGGAATGCACATGCATTCAGGAACATTGCCTAGAGCTCATTGCTAAAAAAATAATGACCCGGGAGGTTACAACCCTCAGGGAAGTCTCACAGACTTACAATAAGATTTAGACTACAATCCAAAAGAAATAAACTGCAATATTAGCATCTTGAAATGCCTCATGATAGTTCTGATTAAGCATAATTGTCTACTTTGCAACACCAATCTCTCCTCAATGCACAACACTAAAAGATGAATCCTTGTTTGCACATACACCACTCTTTGATAATGCAGGCACAACCTTGATACCTAAATTACATGACAATATCACCTATTTATATAATTCATCAACCTTGATAACAAGGTTGGCTAAACCCTCAACTCATAATCACAAAATTATTTCACATGATACAAAGATCGACCACCAAACCAATAGAGTGATATACATGACATAATATGGTCCTAAATCAAATCTCCAAACATGAAACACCACCAAAAATCATGCCAAGATCAATCTCAACACTCTACACCACTAGGAAAACCACATAACACAAAGAACATCACCGATTCTACAAAATCACCAAAAAATGGCAAACGATCAATGCGGATCATCAAAACAAATAGGACACAATTAGGAAATACTAGAAAGCACGTTGGA
Source organism: Cryptomeria japonica (assembly GCF_030272615.1). Taxonomy (NCBI): domain Eukaryota; kingdom Viridiplantae; phylum Streptophyta; class Pinopsida; order Cupressales; family Cupressaceae; genus Cryptomeria; species Cryptomeria japonica. The sequence goes on along the minus strand of NC_081412.1, from coordinate 141,067,151 downwards.
ATCATCAGAAACAACTGCACCAACACCACTTATCAAATCTTCATCTATCAACGTCTAAAAATCAGAAACATTCAAACAACAACAACTGTCATGAAGAAAGATAACCTATAGAGTACCAAATCACAAACCACATGAAATGAAGATACATAAGACCATCCCAAAAAATCTCCTAAAGAATCAGATCAAGATCTGATCACACTGGAATATACGAGAGGAAATATTGAACTCTGCAAAGCACTGATCAAAAAAACAAACTGCAAAACCGAATCGTATGATATGTTCAATTAAGCTTCCCTGATCACCAGAACCAATACAAAAGAATATAGTGATACGAGAAATACTCCATACACCAAACCATAATCCCAATAAGTCAATTTGCAATCACCGGAGCAGGAATATGTTGACATCAATGACAACAACATATCCTAGTAGCAATAATGTCCAACAATCTCCTTCTTTGGCATTGATGGCAACATATGAATGTGAAAAACAATCAATGCAAAGAAAGAAACATCTCCAATAGACTCTCCCTAAGATCAAGTAGATAAAACAATTTTTCACATGCTTCTCTCCCCCTTTGACAACAATGCCAAAGATCTCAAAACTAAAAATCAAAGTCTCCCACATAGATAAGAAAATCATGATTCTCTCCCCCTTAAACACATAACCAGACTACTCCATCTGAGGAGCAACACCAACTCATCAATCTAGATAGAAGGAATAAGACTCTGAAGTCAACTGGATTGATGCAACTCAATGCATCTAGTTCTCATCAGGAGGGGTGGATACCCCTAACTTGTCTCTCAAATAGACAAATGTATCTATAGGCAAAGGCTTAGTGAAAATATCAACAATTTGTTCCTTTGTAGACACATATTCCAGCTTCACTTCTTCTTCATTGACTTTTTCTCTTAAGTAATTATATTTGATTGAGACATGTTTAGTTTTTGAATGTTGCACTAGATTCTTTGACATGTTAATAGCATTGGAATTATCACAGAATATGATAGTAGGTTCATTATAGATAACTCTGATATCCTTCAACATTTACTTCATCCAAACCACCTGAGTGCAACTACCAACAACAACAATGTACTCAGCTTCAACAGTAGATAAGGACACTAAATCTTGTTTCTTACTAGCCCATGAAACCAATTTCATCCCCTAAAAGAAAGCACCACCAGAGGTACTTTTTTGGTCATCAACATCACTAGCCCAATCAGCATTAGTGTAAGAACATAACATGAAATCATCATTCCTCAGATAACACAAACCATAATCCACAATTCCCTTCAAGTATCTAAAAATTCTCTTCACAATAGTGACATGACTTTCTTTCAGATCAACTTGATATCTAGCAGCCATGCACACATCATGCATAATGTCCAACCTAGTTTGAGTGAGATATAGCAGTCCACCAACCATATATCTCTACAAACTTTGATTAGCTTTTAGAAATTCATCATTCTTAGACAATTTTCAACCAGTCACCATAGGACTTCCAACCGATTTGGAGTCATCTAATCCAAACTTCTTCAGCAATTTCTTTGCATACTTAGTTTGAGATATAAAACTACCTTTTCTAGTCTATGAAATCTGCAAACCTAAGAAAAATTTCATATCACCTATCATAGACATCTCAAATTCTTTCTGCATGTCACTAGAAAGCTTCATGCTCAAGTCATAATTACCTCCAAAGACAATATCATCGACAAATACTTCAACAATCAAGATGTTATCATTCTCAATCTTAAAATACAGATTGCTATCAATAGTACCTTTATTAAATCCCAATTTCAACAAATACTTATCCAATCTAGCATGCTAGGCTCTAAGGGATTGTTTCAATCCATAAAGATCTTTTTTTAGTTTACATACCATGTCTCCATCATCTGATAATGAAAATCCATCAAGTTTCTCAATGTAGACTTCTTCCTCAAGATCACCATTCAAAAAGGCATATTTGACATCCAATTGATATACCTTGAAATCTTTATAGGCAGCATATGCAAGCAATAGTATACGAGATTCAAGTCTAGCCACCAGAGAAAAAGTCTCCTCATAATAAATTCCTTCTTTCTTTGAATATCCTTTGCTTACCAATCTTGCTTTATTTCTGACAACTTCACCACCTTCATTCAATTTATTCCTGAATACCCATTTAGTACCAATAAAATTCTTATTTTTAGGTCTAGGCACAAGCTCCCATGTGTTATTCATTTCAATTTGATCTAATTCTTCTTCCATAGCTCTCATTCAATTTTCATCTTTGCAGGCCTCAACAACATCTTTTGGTTCAACTTTAGAAATCAAACATACCTCTTCAACAACTAGCCTTCTTCTAGTTATCACACCTTTATTTTTATCACCAATAATATGATTTTCAAAATGATTAAATCTTACATACCTCAGAGGCTTTTGATTGTTTTTATTTTTAGGTTCCTACACCTCTACATTGGCAATAGAAACATCCAGACTAACTATCTCTACCAAATCATTATGACTTGATTCATTAGTCTGAATAGGATTTAGAACAACATGCTGACCATCAGCATATCCACAAGCTCCGATCTCTTTTCCAAGGTTCTCATCCACCTTCATATTTTCACTTTCCACTATCTTTCTTAGTCTATTATTGTAGCACCAGTAGGATTCTCTCTTTGTTGAATATCCCAAGAAAATTCCTTCATCACTTCTTGCATCAAACTTTCCCATGTCATCATCTCTCTTGATATAACATTTTCTACCAAATACTCTAAAATATCTCACAGTAGGAACATGACCAAACCATAGCTCATAAGGAGTATTACTAGTATCACCTTTAATATGAACTCGATTAAATGTGTAAATAGTAGTGATAATAGCTTCTCTCCAATAGAACTTCAGAACATTTCAATCAACATAGTCCTTGCAGCATCCAAAAAAGTCATGTTCTTCCTTTCAACAACTCCATTCTGTTGTGGGGTTCTAGGAGCAGATAATTATCTTCTAATCCCATGTTTCCCACACAATGAATCAAACTCACTGGAACAAAATTCGCCACCTCTGTCAGATCTTAGACATTTCACCTTCAATCTTGACTCAGTCTCAACCTTTCCTTTGAATATCTTGAATTTGTCCAATGCTTTTGATTTCTCCTTCAAAAAGACAACCCACATCATCCTAGAATAATAATCAATTAGCAACATAAAATATCTATCTCCCTGCACACTTATAACATTTGTAGGTCTATATAGATCAGTATGCACAAGATCTAGCAATCCATCAGATGTATACTGTATTCTCTTGAAAGAAATTCTTGTTTGATTACCCAATTGACATTCTTTACATACCAGATTAGCAGGCTTAACAATCTTAGGTAGATCTCTAATAGCTTTAATAGAATAGATCTTAATCATTGAATCAAAATTAACATGATACATTCTCCTATACCACAACTAGCTTTCATCAATTTGAGCAATCAAATAGTTTTTCTCACTAGCATTCAAATGAAAATATTACCTTCATTCTTATTTCCAGATGCAATCTCTATACCAGAGGCATTTAAGATCTTGCATTTTCCATTCTTAAATTTTAAATCATAACCTTTGTCAACAATCTATCCAACACTTAAAATATTATGCTTCAAACCTTCAACATACAATACATCATCAATATTATGCTTTCCATTAAAAGAAATAGAACCTCTACCATGGATCACATAGGCTTTGTCATCTCCAAATCTGACTATTCCACCATCATACCTTTCCATACAAATTTTCTTTTATCACACATCATATGATGTGAACAACCACTGTCAATTACCCATTCGTCTCTCTCCTCAACTTTAGCAGCTAAAGCTTTCTCCTCAATAGTGTAGCTAGCGGAATCAACAAGTACCGGTCCATCTTCTTTGATGGCAAGAAACACAACTTCACCTCCTTCTGATTTTTCATTTGTAACACCTTCATCAACAACATAATAGCAATTCTTTTGATTCCTATACTTCTATTTTGACTTGTATAGCTTATCATACTTCTCATGCTTCTCATATCTATCACTTCTATCATGCTTATCAAATTTGTCGCCTATCATATTTAGCCATTCTCTCCGGGCACCTAGAAGAAAAATGTCCTACCTTATAGCAAGAAAAACATTTCAAAGGAAATTTTCCATCATAATTACCGGCTCCTTTAGGAAATCTCCGGGCAATAAATGCTTTAAGCTCATCGAGTTCTATTTCTTGTTCTTCCATCTCTCTCCTTTCTTTTTCATATCTGGATATTCGGCATTCTTCAGGATCATACTTCTACTAACCAGATACAAATTCTCTAAATGTTGTCTCAGACTTTCCATGTGATTCACCAAATTTTATCAACTCAAATGCAACAATATTTACAACCAACATATCTCTTGTTACTGTAGTCCAACTCTAGATCTCATTAATAGCAGCTACCTTATGTTTATAAGTAGGAGGAAAAAATCTCAATGCCTTAGAAACAATTTCATCTTCTTCAAGGGTTCCACCAGCACATTTGATACCTAGGAAAAGGTCTTTCACCTTAGCCATAAAGGTATTTATGTTCTCATCTTCTCCCATCTTTAGCATCTCATACTTCCCTTTCAAACTCTACAACTTAGCAACATTGAACTTGTTTATCTCCTTCATACACGGTTTCAAGCTTCTCCTAGATCTCATGTGCAGTCTAAAGTCCCATCACATTTGTCGTCTCTGAATCAGTTAGGGTGCTCAACAATTCTTCCTTCGCTCTAATGTTGTATTCAACTTCTTTGATCTCATCAATAGTAACCATTCCATTTGGAGGAGTAGAATAGAAATTCTTTTTGATCTTCCAGTAATCTTCTCCAAGACATCTCAAGTGTACTTCCATATGGTTCTTCCATATAGCATAGTTACTTCCATCAAATCTCAGACTCTCCTTCTTAAAGATAACACCTCTAGTTCCAGTTGCCATCCCAGATCTCCTCAAGTGGTTAAGATTCTTCTGGAGGGTCTAGCTCTAATACCAACTATTAGTAACAAGAATGGAGGAAAACTGAGAGGAGGGAGGTGCAAATCAGTTATCACCAATCTACAAGATCAACCATAAAAAAAGATCTGATAAACTGCATCAATAACAAAGATAAGCAAGTTGATAACACAACACACAACACCAAGATTTTGACATGGAAAACCCAATTAAGGGAAAAACCATGGTGGGAACCTACCCATAATAAGATGATACTCTGTAGTAGTATGTGAAAATATTAAAAAGGGGAATGCACATGCGTTCAGGCACACTGCCCAGAGCTCACTACTCAGAAGATAATGACCTAGAAGGATACAACCCTCAAGGAAGTCTCACTGACTTACAACAAGATTTAGAATACAATCCATAAGAAATGAACTACAATAATAGTATCTCCAAATGCCTAATGACAGTTCTGATTAAGCACAATTGTTTTCTCTGCAACACGAATCAATCCTCAATGCACAACATCAAAAAATGAATCCTTGTTCACACATACACCACTCTCTAATAATGCAGACACAACCTTGATACCTAAATTACATGACAATATCACCTATTTATACAATTCATCAACTTAGATAACAAGGTTAGCTAAATCCTCAACTCATAATTACAAAATTTCATCACAAAATACAAAGATCAACTACCAGACCAATATAGTGATATACATGACATAATATGGTCCTAAATCAAATCTCCAAACATGCAACACCACTGAAAATCACGCCAAGATCAACTGCAACATGCTACACCACTAGGAAAATCACATAACATGAAGAACATCATCAGTTCAACAAAATCACCAAAAACTCGCACAATGATCAATGCGGATCATCAAAACAAACATGAAACAATTAGGAAACACCAACAAGCACGTTAGTATCATCAGAAACAAATGCACCAACACCACTTATCAAATCTTCATCTATCAACGTTTGAAACTCAGAAACACTCAAACAACAATAAATGTCACGAAGAAAGATAACCCATGAAGCACCAAATCATGAACCATCCAAAATGAAGATACACAAGACCATACCAAATAATCTCCAAAAGACTTAGAACAAGATCTAATCACCAGAATATACTAGAGGAAATATTGAACTCTGCAAGGCACTGATCAAAAAATCAAACTGCAAAATGAGATCATATGATATGATCAATTAAGCTTACTGGACCACCAAAACCAATACAAAAGAATATAGTGATACTAGAAATACTCCATTCACCAAACCATAATCCCAATAAGCCAATCTGCAATCACCAAAGCAAGAATATGTTGATATCAATGACAACAACATATCCTAGTAGCAACAATGTCCAACAATGTGGATATATAAGATCGGCTTGGTCAATGCATTTATGTGTGGATGTGACATGTGAGATGATTTTGGGAGCGATTGAGTGTAGTTTCACGTGCACACCCTTAGTTTTTTTGATTTGGTAATCAGTAGCAGGTCAGAACATAGCAGTTTATCAGAAGAAGAACAACATATCACTTTGTGCCTAACCGGAACTGTTACTTGGCATAATCAGATGCTTTTATTTAGTTCATTACTCATTGTAATAATATTGTATTACCCTATAAGGGAAAGAGCCTTCCTCCACGTTGTAGCCCTTTTGTAATTGAGAAGTGAACTCTAGGTAGTGTGCCTGAATGCATGTGCATTCCAACTCATGTAATATTGTTTTACTACTGGCCATAGTATAATAATATTGTGGTTTCAAATCCCACCATGGTTTTTCCCTTTCTGGGTTTCCACATAAAAATATTGGTGTTATGGTTATATGCATATTTGCTTTGTGTTTTTGCATTTCAGTTTCTTACTTGTGTATCCAGTGGATAAAGAATTAGATTAATAGATTTATAAATACCAAAACACTGATTCCTTCCCCTCTCAGTGTTCATTGATTCCAACAATTGGTATCAAAGCCTAGTTCCTCTGAGGAAGACTAACAACTTGAGGATTGAATCAATGGACTCTGGTTTGCAGAGACAGCTTAGTGTGAAACTTGAAGATCTTGATGTGGCAATGAAGGAAAAGTGTAGTCTAAAAATAAATCTAAATGCAACTGAAGACTTCATTGAAACCCTGAAAGATCAATTGAACACCTCTTGGGAAAAGAGAAAGGATTTGATGGACAAGTTGAAGGGAAAAAAAGAACAAAGTGTTGACAATCAAATTCTACAAGATAAGGTTGATGAATGTGAGAAATTGGCTCGGGAGAATGCAATTTTAAAGAATGAGATGCAATCTATTGTGATGAAACTAACTAAGGAGATTGAAGACCGGAAGAAGAATGAAGAAATATTTACTCAATCCTTGAAAGACGGATCTGATGAATGTTGCAGATTGACATATGAGAATGATCAACTGAAGCTTGAATTGGTGCAAACAAAGAATGATGGGCAAGAACTTGAAAGACATATCATAATTATGAGAGATGAGCCAACTACTGCTAATGAGTACAAAGAGAAGTTCAAAGCTAGTTCAACCCAGTTGGATGAGATGATGGATAGTTAGAGACGTGGAAAAGACACAAGAGGACTTGGATATGAGATAGGAGAATCCTCTGATTTTGGTAGAGCAACACAAAATCTAATCATCAACACAACAAGAAACCTCTGGTAAGACAACCTAATGCCCATAAATTCAATGGTAGATGCTTTACTTGCAATAAATTCAGTCATATGGAAATCCAATGTAGAAGTAGGATGGATAATGGAATGATGAATAATGTGATGAGTAATGGTCCTATCTTTACCAGTCAATATTTCAAATACAACAATTTGGGTCATAAGTCAAATATGTGCAGAATGATGATCAATTTTCAGAACAAGAGATGTTTTGCATGTGGAATGTTTGGATATATATCTAACTAATGCAAGATGAGACAAAATCAGATGAAATTTTAGGCCTATGCAGAGAAATTTTGTCTTCCATGCATGCAACAAACTAGGTCATATTTCAAGGCATTGCAGAAGCAAGAATGTATCAGTGAATAAGAACAAATTAGATGAGAAAGGAAAAGCAAAGGTAGATGAAATAAGAGACCAACATAAGAAAATGTGGGTAAAGGAAGAAGATCAGAATGTGTAGAATGGATCCACACTTGAATCCGGTGATGGAACCTCATCTGGTAACTAGGGTTTTTTGGCCTTAGGGGGAGATTCTCATGCAGATCCTTATAAACCCCTTGCGGAGATCTATAACTGGTTCTGAAAGGTTGCGGAAGATTGTGATCGAGCATGCAGATAATATACAAAATATTTGTGATAGATTGGTAATCCAATAAATGAAATGATGAAAAGTAAGGTAATCAGAAGCTTTTGGTTGAGCATTTATTACAACTGGAAATTAGGTTTTCAAAGGTTAAAAAAGAATTTCAAAAGCTTATTTCTCACAATACGAACACGAGAAAAGTATAGAGCAAAAGTCAAAGAGATTTGACAGCAAAACTGAGCTTGAAGTGATCATTCAGCGATTTCTTGTGCCCGGTTGAGAATCAAGAGGTATTTATCCATTTGAGAGCTATGTTTTTAAAACCCTAAAATCATCATGGCATCTGCATCCAATATTTCTACTCCTCTAGTAGTTGATATTTCTAAGAGGACAAGGCCCATTTTCAAAAGGCATCCTTTCAAATCGGTTGTAGATGATCCGAAAGGAGTGTTTTCTTCAATTTCGTACAATGTTATTCACAATGAAGATATAAGGGCATACATTCACTATGACATTGAAGAACTTGGAAATGTAGACATGCTTACACTCTACAAAAAGCATATGGTAGATAGTCTTGGCAATCTAAATCCGGAATACAAGAGCCTTCTCGATAAGGGCTTCACACAGTTTATCCATTTTTCGGTATTTGATGAAGTGAAATGGGTCCGGTACATTCTCATTAAGGTTCATGATGAGTTTATCTGGATGGACAAACCACATAAGATTACAAAGAAGGCTATTCAGGTAGTCACATGCTTGAGTGCAACCGGTGAGATTCTGAGCTTGAGAAAAGTGAAAAATACCATTGTGGCAGTTGTTACTGATTCCCAATATGATAACCGGTCGATGAAAATTAGTGATATTGTTGAGCATGTTGTGATATTTTCCTCAATGGTGGTGGGATTTAAAGTATATCAATCCAATAGGATGAATTCAGTCTTCGATACAACAATATTGACTGCATATCTAAAGCTTAAGGAGTATAAAAGGTGTGATCTATGTTCAGTACTTTTAAGTGAATTGTTAAGCAACTTGAAGAAAATAAAACAAGACAAGAAACATACTTTCAATTTTGGATCTTTAATTGTGTACTAATCTCTATATTTCTTGAATGAGATCTTGAGTATGGGTAAAGTCCAGTGGGATTATGAAAAATTGGTGGCGATGCAAATTAAGGAAGGGTTGTTGGGTAAAGGTGACAACACAATGAGAATATCTACTTTATGGGGATGTTTCAAGAACTTACAAGCCTCTATGAAAGACTGAGAAATAATTCCTAAGGAGATAGTAGAGAAGTAAGAGAAGACCATTTGTTTTATGGTTGATAGATCAATGCCATATAGAGGCAATCAAGCTGAGAATAGTCTGGATCATGCCCATGGGGTATGAGGTTGCTACTATTACGCTTGGAGCATATGATCAACACCTACTAAGTCAAACAATAGATCATAAGGAGCAAGGATTTGGAACTGTGTATGGTGAAAATGGATAACAATAATAACAATATTGAAAGGCTAAATGAATTCAACCACCAAACCCTACCCTAACAATCAACAAAGATCCACCATAACATATGAAGATTACCTAAAACAATGCAAATCAAATGAAATCACAAAGATTATACCATCACATGCCCAATAGGGTTTTGATCTCCATTCTTCCTATCTCCATTGATCTTGCTTGATATATTTGCTCTCAGATTTTATATGCACAAGAGCTCAACAAAGAACGGAATGTGGTTGCAAGTAGGATCGTAGTGTAGCCAAGTCTTCAAGATTAGGTCATTAGGGTTTGATAATGAAGGAGGCATCTTCTTAAATAGAAGACACAATATGAAATGGAGGGATAAGATTGAGAGGTGTAAAAAGAGAGGTCGGCTAAGATTAGAGGGTAGGTAAAAGAAATAATAAAATAATGAAAGAGGTAGGTAGTGTATGAATTAAGAGATGAATGACATGTGTCATGTGTAGAAAAAGCTAATGAATTGATTAAATAAATAAATATTTATTTAATTAATAGAAGAAGTAGGATAATTAAATAAATAAAATATTTATTTAATTTAGGAAAGGGATAATTTAAATAAATAAATGTATTTATTTAAATGAGAAATAAGGCTAGAAGAGGATAAATGAATTAATTAAATAAATAAAGATTTATTTAATTAATAGAAGAATTAGGCTTAGATAATTAAATAAATAAAATATTTATTTAATTAGACTGGACAATTTTAGGTGTCTACATTTTGCCCCTCTTTGAGACAATGCGGCTTGTCGCATTGTTTCAAAGAAGATAAGATGAACTGATACAAAGTTGCCCCAAGATGGGAATAATATGCCCCCTCAAGAGATTGGATGAAAATGTCTGAAAAGATTGCAGACAATCTCTCGATAAGAAAGAAAGGCTAGAATGGATAGACCGGATAAAGTGACAGAGTCACGGGATGAAGAAGACTGACTCGGGAAATGAAGGCGAGGGCTAGGGTAGGCTATAAGATAGACCACGGGCAAAAGACATCCTCATTGTCATCTACACCTTCACGAGATCACAGTGCAGAGCAAGAAAAAGAGCAACAGCAGTCAGCAGCGATGGCTTTCGTACATAGATTCGACCGTGTTCGACGATTTCAGAGGCCAGTAGAGGCAGGAGAGCCGGTAAGTACCACCAAACCTTCTCGTACTTTGACGCATTCAATTTTGTCATTAATGCATGCTAGTTAGCAATAAATGCACTTAGGAATAGGGCACAAAAAAGTGCAAAAATGTGCAACCGCATCTGCGTCGGTGCCAGGCGCATCTATGTCCAACAGGCACGTCTGTGTCCAACAGGCACGTCTATGTCGGTGCCAGGCACGTCTGTGTCTGGAACCGCGTTTGTGCTTGATGCGGGCGCGTCTATGTCCTGAAGGGGCGTTTGTGTGCCAAAGTCGCATTTGTGAATGATTTAGGCATGTTTATGTCAAACAGGCACATCTGTGTCGTTTAGGCGCGCTTGTGCAGTCTATAGGCGCGTTTGTGAGGTAGAAACGCGTTTGTGAGTTAAAAGCGCTATATGTCAAAAAATGCAAGGTTTTGGTCTTCTAGGTCAAATTGGCAGTTCTGTGATGAACATACGCTGTCGATTGGATAAGCTGCTGAGAGGATACACTCAAGCAGGTCCTTGAGGAAGACTAGGATAGATCAAGGCACTTTGTGATGAATAGGGAGCACCAAGATAGAGTACTTTGTGATGAACAGGGAGTACCCAAAGTATGAGCAGCACTTTGTGATGAATAGGGAGTGCAAAATGTGAGTAACACTTTGTGATGAACAGGGAGTGTCACACACGTAGTACTTTGTGATGAACAGGGAGCACTATTAGGATAGAAGCAACACTTTGTGATGAACAGTGAGTGTCACTAGAATAGATAACCATATGCATTTAGATAGCGAGTAGCATTTTGTGATGAATAGTGAATGCCACCCTGACTGACATGATTGATTTGCTTGACTGCAGGAGTATTTGCCTATGTTGGAGTCACGGGAGAGATTCCCATCCACACAGAGGTTGCGACCAGAGTTGTCGTTTCAGGATAGAGCTGCCATTGAGGAGATGGGATTGAGACACGTGTTGTATGTGCCTGAGTTTCGGGCAAACATGGGTTTGCTGACTGCGCTGGCCGAGAGATGGCATTCAGAGACATACACATTTCATTTGCCGATGGGTGAGATGACAGTCACCCTTGAGGATGTTTATAGGATTCTGCACATACTGATTGATGGAGAGCTGATTCCATATGATCGCGATGGAGACAGAGAGGCTTTGAGACGGGTGTTTCAGGATCCCAGCCTAGAGATGAGAGCAGGACATGTGGCATGGGACACCATGACCGCGACAGGATTAGCTTTGCTAGTTGTGATCGGAGGAGCTATCAGTGGGTTCCTATGTCTGGACAGGGCGACACGGGGGTTGGTAGTGGGCTGGGGAGGAGCACTGGAGATATTGGTGACTCAGCACACCAGATATGCGTGGGGTCCATGTGTGTTGGCCCACCTATATTATGAGCTTCACCAGTTCGTCTACCATGGATCAGTGGGACTGGGCTGTGGAGTGACACTTCTACAGGTTTGGGCATATGAGCATCTGCCTATCACACGACCAATACATTTCAGAGGCAGGGGTCACGGACGGAGCTTTGTGCATTTATATGACATGATCACTTCGCAGCCTCGGATTGGCAGGTTAGAGCATTAGAGGCGAGTGATAGATGACATTGACGTAGTCATTTGGAGGCCATATCTGGGATGTGAGGAGTGGGAGGATGACGCAGTGGAGCTACCTTATACCTTCAGGAGCAGATATCCGATTGGGCGGACGCCCTATATATTGGAGAGGCAGCTGGTAGACAGAGTATGCAGGCAGTATGGCAGGATCCAGAAGATGCCACGAGGCTCGGGTATGTATGCCCGTACAGTGAGGGATCAGGCACAGTTCGGGCCATTGTTGTCATATGATCAGGCAGTTACACAGCTGGCAAAGATGATGCCCCTACCCTGGGATATGTGGCCAGAGATTGAGGATGCAGGCATGGATGCAGAGTATACAGCATATTGGGCAGAGCATCCGTTCCCGTGACTGACAGATCCAGGGGAGCTACTGGAGGGAGAGGTAGGAGGAGATGATGATGATGATGGTGGAGGCAATGGGGGTAGAGGCCGACGGAGGTGGAGGGGAGTAGTTGGGGAGAGGAGGGTGGCACCTTGGAGGGAGGGTGGACAGGAGGGACAGGCCCAGGTGGTGAGGGGTTATGGTGGAGTGCCCCTGCAGGTACCAGTAGCACAGGGTCCTAGGGCACAGGGACAGAGACAAGGACAGGTGCAGGGACAGGTGCCAGTACAGGCACAGGGACAAAGACAGGTACAGGGACCTAGACATGTACCGAGACAGGTACAGGGATAGGTATAGGAGCAGGCACCCGCAGAGGGAGAGCCATAGGTAGAGGGAGAGGGTGGGGATCCAGAGGAGGATGAGCTGATTGAGCTCAGGGAGATCTGCCAGGGCCAGGCAGACGAGATCCAGGAGTTGGAGAGGGAGAGGGATCGGCTTAGGACCTGGCTCAGGGATACTGAGCGGGAGAGGGATCAGGCGATTCAGCGCTACACTGAGGCTGAGACAACACTGAGGGCAGGGAGGCAGGCGGCGGAGGACATAGGAGCAGGCTATGCATATGTCCTGTGAGCCAGAGAGGAGATTTCCTACTAGAGGGACCTGTATTATGGTGCCATGCCAGCAGATCAACGGGCGAGGAGCTTCCATAGACCATCGCAGACAGCGACGGCTACGGGAGGGAGTCGAAGGAGACAGGCATCGAGTGGTGGGGTCATGGGTCCTCCACCACCAGACAGGCAGGGTGATCCTGGAGCGGGTCCTTCTAGAGCTCAGATTCCGTCAAGGCCAGGCAGCTCTGAGGGAGGGAGTTCATCATAGCCATAGAGGGCTCCCTTGTATCAGTATTTGTACCATTTTTTTGTATTGTAGACACCTGCGGGTGATTTTGTAGCCATATGATTCTTTTGACATCATTGTATCATGACACATTTGATTATATATGAGAGATGATTCATTTTTGCGGTAGCTATATGCATGTGTACCTATGTGATGAGATGTTCTTAGAATGTATGCTTATGATATGGATGCAAATATGTATATGATACAATGCAATATTTTTGTTCCTTTATGTTTTATATGTGATGCATGACGCAAATGTGAATGTATGTAATGCAGATGAATATGATAATGCAAATGTAAATTGTGCTAACAAGTGTTGTGTGCAGGATGTGATACAATTGTGATATCTATATGTATGTGTGAAATGCTTATATGTGGTAATGCCGGTGCAGCTACATGAAATGCAAATGTTTTTGGTGTGTCATTATACTCAGTCATGTGATAGCAGGCTATGCGGACTCAAGAAGGATGATGGAAGTCAATCAAGAAAGGGGGATGGAAGACAAAAGATATGAATGTGAAAGAGCTTCTTGTGCATTATCATCATTGAGCTTTATTAAGGCAAGTAGGTTATGACAATCGAGGCATATGTTCGACCCAGAAAGTCATTGTACCTATTTGCATGGAGATAAGACAGTCACAAACAAGGAATGCCCCAGTTCACACTAGACTAATAGTGTCCTCATATCCTTGGACAAGTCATAGCATTACTAAGAGACAATCCACAGATAGAAAATACAAATAGGTGACGATACCCCATCCTCGCCTTTCTAGTCAAAGACATCCTGGAGATAGAGTCTCTAGTCAGAGACATCCTGGAAAAGCTAAAAGACATGTCACCAAAAAGATGAAATCAAAAGAAAACCAAGATTCGACCCCCAACATCCACTGTAGTCCTCAAGTTTAGCGTCTCTTGTCACTTGTATAAGTCGTATTTGATTGTGGTCACAATGTTCACTTTCACAAAAAGGATAGATAGCACTGAACCATATGTTGTCTGAGTCTGTTGAAAGATTTGATTTTGTTGAAGCCCATTGTTGCTGCTGTGTCTCATCTGAAACTGATTGAATCCATGAAACTAATACTTTATTGCGGAGAAGATGAAACTTTATGGCGGATCTACGATGCAAATGTTGCTTTATTGCGGATTGTGCGCGAATAGACTGAAGAAAGCTGGAAGAAACTTTACTCCTTGAAACATGTGATGTTCTCAGTTCCACACCCATCACTAGACGTAGGATTTTGCCTTAGCCACAGATAGGATCTGATTTATTATGAATGGAAAGGGAGGCGAAAAGGGAGGTTTATTATGAATGGCTAACCAATCTTGGGTAGATCAATAACAAGCCATGATGGGAATGGGTAAGTTTATTACGAACGAATAGGTTGTGAGTGTGTGCAAAGTGAAATGATGAAGAGAATCCTGAAGGAGGGAGGAGCAATGTCTCTACACATGGCGCTGGTGACCCAGTTTTCACCATGGTACTTGCCCAGGGCGCCACCGAAGTGGTTCTCACCATTGGACAAAATTATTTTTCTTTACTTTTTTCGATTTTTCAATGTTTTTTGTGTCACAAGGCGCCTGTTTGCCAGGTTTTCACCAAGTAACGATTTTTTATGTTTTATAATTTTTTTTTGTATTTTTGAAATTTTTTGATTTTTTTTGTATTTTTGAATTAGGATATTCCAAAGAGCTATGTGTAGAACCTGCGAAGATGCATGCTGTTGATAGGATCCTCCAAATGTTCACCCCCTGTAGTAGAGAGCTGATATGCCCCAGATCCATAGACTGTTGTAACGATGTAAGGACCCAGCCAGTTTGGTTCAAACTTGCCCCTCTTCTCTTTGTCTTGTTGATTTTTAGGATTTTCTCTGAGAACCAAATCACCTACCTCAAATGTGCGAGGCTTGACTTTGTGATTGTAGCTGCGACTCATTCATTGTTGGTAAGCCTTGAGATGATTAAAAGCAATTTGTCTCCGTTCATCCAACAGTTCTAGTTCTTGTAAGCGAGAGACCCTGTAATCTTCATCACTAATGATGTTTTGCAAAGAGACCTGTAAAGAACATAACTCGACCTCAATAGGCAAGATGGCTTCAGCGCCATAGACAAGTGAGTAGGGTGTAGCTTCTGTAGGTGTGCGGACACTTGTGCGGTAGGCCCAAAGTGCAGGATTGAGTTGGATATGCTAGTTACGGTCAGCGTCGTCGACTGTCTTTTTGAGGATTTTAAGAATTGTTTTATTAGACGCCTCAGCTTGGCCATTACCTTGGGGGTAATATGGTGTGGAGAAACGATGAGAAATATGGAAGCGGTCATAGAGTTCACGAACATCTTGATTTTTGAAGGGACGCCCGTTATCAGTAATAATGGATTTAGGAATACCATATCAGCAAATGATATAGTTAAGGATGAAAGTAGCAATTTGTTTCCCAGTGACTTGTGTGAGAGGCACAGCCTCAATCCACTTTGTGAAATACTCTGTGGCTGTGATAATGAATTTATGACCATTAGAAGAAGGAGGGTGAATCTTGCCTATGAGATCGAGTCCCCACTGACAAAAGGGCCAAGGAGACGCCAGTGGTTGTAGTTCTTGTGCTGGTGCATGTATGAGGTCTCCATGAATTTGACATTGCTTACATTTCTTGAAAAACTGATATGAGTCTTTTTCCATATTGGGCCAATAATATCCAGTCCTGATGAGTTTCTTGGCCAAGGTAGGACCACTAGTATGCGGACCACATATCCCTTCATGCACTTCACGTAACGCAATCTAAGCTTCATTGCTTTCTAAACATCTAAGAAGAGTGTCATCTAGACCTCGTCGGTATAGGATATCAGCTAAAATGACATATCGAGAGGATTGGCAAATGAAAGTGCGGCATTGGTTGTTTGATAGATCAGGAGGTAAGATATTGTCACGAAGATATGTGAATATGGAACCATATAACTGGGATTCGGGACCGACAATGCATATCATTTCAGTGGGAGTGATCTCATATGAAGGAACCAACAGGTTGTCTACCAAGAACTCATAGCAGGTTTCATTTTGAGGCAAGTCAATTAGTGAAGCGATTGTAGCCATGGCATCTGCAGCACGATTCTGCTCTCTTGGTATCTGCTCAAAATCTATCTTTGTAAAGTGCCGTTTCAAATCATCTACCAGTTGCTTGTAAGGCATTAATTTTTCATCTTTCATTTGGTAATCATCAGTTGCTTGACGGATGACAAGTTGAGAATCCCCAAAAACACGAAGTTCTTGGATCTTCCATTGAACTGCAATTCATAATCCAGTTGTTAATGCCTCATATTCCGCTATATTGTTAGTGCAAGGAAATGATAAGCGGTATGATTTTGGTATAGAATCGCCTTGAGGAGTTATAAAGAGAATACCAGCTCCTGCCCTGTGCTGTGTGTATGAGCCGTCAAAGTATAGTTGCCATGGTCTTTTGTGTGATATTGTTAAAATGGATTCATCTGGAAATTCTAAATTTAGAGGAACATCATCTATCATGGGGGCATCTGCTAATTGATCTCCGATTGCTTGTCCTTTTATTGCTTTTCTGTCCACATACTCAATGTCAAATTCACTCAGGATCATTACCCACTTGGCCAGTCGCCCAGTAAGTGTAGCTTTGTTGAGAAGGTATTTTAATGGATCAATTCTTGCAATCAACTTAGTCTTGTGAGTGAGAATATAATGGCATAATTTCTGTGAAGCAAAGACCACAGCGAGACATGCACACTCGATTGGTGTGTAGTTTAGCTCATATCCCACCAATGTGGGACTGATATAGTATACTGCTTTTTCCTTACCGTCAGCTATTTGTTGTGCTAGGAGAATGTCGAGCCTTCCATCTTCGGGTGCCTTAGAGAGGTTTTCGCCCTCAGATACGTCCTTTCTTTTTACTTTTTTGGGATCAGATAGTGCCACAGTGTGGTTTTCACCATAAGACCCTTGATTTGTTCTTATTTTCACATTTTTGCGACTGGAAGGTCCGACACCCTCACCAAAATATGCCACGTTATTGAGTTCTATGGTGTATCCTGCTTTGTGGTCCCCAGGGGGAAGATCATCTCGTATGCCCAGATAGTCAATAACAGCTTTGTCATTTTGAAATGTGTCAAATTGTGCTGGTCCTTCATAATCCCAGTCAATGAGTTGGTGGTGAACAAGGGGAAGGCCTTTAATGTTTTCGGAGTTTGCGGGCCTAAGAGTGAAGATGTGGTTATATTCGGGTATATCGAGGCAATCGTCGAGGTCATCGATGGCACTCTCCTCATCAGTTTTGATCGCAAGCGAATCCAAATTGTCATCACTAGTAGCGCCTTCCGGGATAGGTGTCCTCATCCTATGTGATTTCGACCTAAGACCTTGAGACAAAGACTGTGCGGAATCTTTATGGGTTATTTCTTGACCCACCCTGAACTTTTTATAAAATTCCTCTTCTTTTGTCGGTTCATTTGGCTCTCTAAATGTCTCGATGAGCTCATAGTCACTGGAGGATTTGTCTGAACCCCATTCCCATTCGTTGGAATCTGTGGACTAGTAATCTTCTTGTTGAACTTTGGCAACTTTGATTTGTGATGCCTCTTCTGTCCTTTTAGTGTGGATCTTGGAAGTCAGAAAACCAAGTCCCTTTGAGCGTTCTCTTTTTACAGTCAATTCCGGTTGTAAGGGCTCCATAGTGCCTTCTTTGCGTAACCCAAGAGGGCTTTTTCCATCATACCCGAATTTTTGTAGAATCTTGAAGCCTTTGCCATATTTCTCCCAGGGTATATTGATCTGATCTTATGTGTCCTCTTCAATGTCTTTATAGAGCATTCTGTATAAATCTTCCTCTTCTAGTTCGCCCCATCTTTGAAAGGTAGTAGGATCCCATTTGAGTATCATGATAGATATTTGCTTGTTAGGATGTGGCCTTCCATATTCTTTTGGAGAGCTCATGACTTGTCGTAAATACATTGTCTGATTTAGAGTGTATTCTCCCATGCCTTTGTCTTGAAATTTGCCTTTAAGTTCACCTTGTTTTGATGTCGAAGGTTTCAATGACTCAGGGTCAATGTATGCCGAAGAAGGAACAGCTTCGTGATTACTGGGAATGATGGTCTCCCTATGTGATCTCAAGTTATTGCAATATATGAACGGATTAGGATCACCGTTAACTGTTACCTCGACTCCATTATGAGGAAACTTAATGCATTGATGGTATGTCGATGGGACTGCCCTCATTTCATGAATCCAAGGACGTCCTAGCAATATGTTGTATGTGAGATCCAGATCTAGGACTTGACAAACCACATCCTTTGTAATTGGCCCAATTCTTAGAGGTAAGGTGACCGTGCCCTTGGATGAGCGCTCTTCATCGTCATATGCCTTGATGGTGATTTGATTTTTTGAATTCACAGCTTTATCAGAATATCCCAATTGTTTAATGGTGCTCAATGTACAAATGTTTAGACCTGCTCCTCCATCTATCAGGACTCGCTTTATTCGATGTTTGTGTATGAAGGCTTCAACATGTAAAGGTGCATTATGTGGCTGACATACAGAGGTGTCATCGGCTTTTGTGAATGTAAGGGAATGTGGAATGGAAAGGTATCCCACCATGGCTTGAAACTGGTCCACGTTCAGATCAGTAGGAACAACAGTATCTCTCAAGATTTTGTCAAGAATAGCTTTATGAGCGGGGGATATACGTAGGAGCTCAAGGATGGAGATGAGCGCGGGTGTCTTCCCTAACTGTTCTACAAGGTCATGCTCAGGTTTGGTTGATGAAGAAGCAGCATTTTTAGTGGAAGCACCTGGCAAAGTAATCTTACCTCGACGGGTTGTAACATGACATTCAGGGGTATGTTCGGAAGAAGATCCAACACCTCTTAGGACAATCTTGGGTCTCTGAGGAGGATTCTCAGGATTTTTGTTCTTGATGGTAATAGTAGAGATATGATTGTCCGTCGAGATGTGATTGATAGTTGAGTCATAGTTGTAAGGTGCTCTAGTATAGTTGGCTTGATCATCTGTGACTTTGGCTTTTCCTTTGTCATGCTTTGGGAATGGTTCCTTAAACATCTCATGTTCTTGATTGGATGAGTGTCCCTCAATCTCAATATCACCTCTATCAATGAGATCTTGCACAATGTTCTTCAGTCGATGGCAATTACCTGTCTTGTGACCCTTTCTCTTATGAAACTCACAATACTCATCATCATTCCACCAATTTGGTTTGACCTTTGGTTCATATGGAGGAAAATCTGGAACTATGATCACTTTGTTTGCCACAAGCTTTTTGAATACTGATTCAAGTGGTTCTCCCAATGGGGTGTACTTCCTTCGTGATCTAGAAGTTGTTTGAGTATTCACTTGATTGTTTGTAGAACTTGATCCCGAAAAGATGAACTTGGGTCTCACTATATTGGCATCAACAACACCATCATTGACTGTGTTCTTGTTTTTATTCCAAAATCTTGGCTTGTCTTTTCCTTTAAAGTCATCTTTGTTTTCCTTGAATATCTTAATGATTCCTTGCTCAATTAAGACCTTTTCTGTTGCTAAGCCCTTTTCAATAACATCCTTGAAGGTGGACAAACAAGCTTTCCTTAGATCATAGCCAATGTCCTTGTTAACGTTTTGAGTGAACATTTCTACCATTTGTTTCTGTGGGATTTCGCAAGAGCATTTGCTAGCTAGATTTCTCCATCTTTGTAAAAATGACGCAAAAGATTCTCCCTCCTTTTGTTTAGTATTACACAAAGTAGTGACTGAGATATCTGTTTCTATATTGTAAGAGAAATGTTGAATAAATGCCTCTGCTAAGTCACCCCATGACTTAATACCAGGAGGTAATTGAGAGAACCATTCCATAGCTTGATCGCCTAAGCTTTGCGGGAACAACCTCATCAAATATGTTTCTTCTGCCACTACCTCAATGCAAGCTGTGAAAAATTGTCTTATGTGTGCCTTGGGGTCTCCTTTTCCTCTATACTTGTCAAATTTTGGCGTCACAAGGTGTGTAGGAAATGGAGGCATTGGGATGCTCTTATCAAATGGATAAGGACATATGTCTCTCATAGTGTATGTTGGTTTTGGTGTACTCATGTCCTCCATTTTCTTTTGTAAATCTCTGATTTGTTGCTCCAAATTATTCTTAGGTGGCGATCGATTTCTTGTAGCATACCCCATGTTTGAGACACCAATTTGAGGAGGAGCTTGTTGCACGTATGGATGATATTGATCATAGACATGTTCGTATGGAGGAGGTCTATATTGATGCGGCATATAGGGAGCACTTGGTATAGCTTCATGTTGAGGAACCCCATATCTATTTTGTGCATGTATACCATATTCTATAGGCATGTCATGTTCTATTGTGTTGCCCCCAAATTTGACATGACGTTTCCTTGTGTCCAAATTTTGAGCATGCCTTTGAATGTCCACTTGTTTTGATTGATCCATAGCTTGAGCATGTGATTGAGCATATCTATCTGCATAAGACTTCCATAATGGTCTTCGAAGGTAAGTATCATATGTTTGACCATGTGTATGTGGGATTTCTGGTTTTTGAAGCAAAGCTGATGGTGATTCAGGTACCATATGCGGTCCTCTATTTCCTCCACTATTGGGTCTCCTTTGATCCATGTTGGAGTGAGTTTGTTGCGAGGGTCGGTTTTCCATAAGTTGAGACATGTCAAAGTCATGAGGTATTTTAGCTCCACTTTGTGCCATCATGTGTAAGAAGTATTGTCTATCCCTCTTCATTATCTCTTCAACCAATCTATTAAAATGAGGATTCATTATGGATTCTTCTACATCTGCTGATTGTATTGAAAAGTTGTCCACATTGTCATTGTGTGTAGCATTTTTGTTTGTAGTGTCTGTGTTTTCCACATTTGGAATGTGTCTATAAACATCCATGTTAGGCAATGTAGTGTGCTCAGGATTGAAAAATAAATCATTGTCATACTGATAAGAACTCATGTTTGTGGACTCTTGAGCTTCTTTAGCTTTTCTCCTAGATTTTTGAAGACGGGTTTCAACCATGAACTAGGTGTTTGACCAAGATGTGAGAGACTATATGAAAAATGAAAAGAGTATGGAAGACCAAGAGTTGTATGGAGTGTAAATGAATCTTGAGGTGTACTTGCAATGTCCAAAGTATAAGACCAAGTATGTAAGTAGTAGAGTAGGTGTGACTTCCAAAGAGATGATTGTTTCTCTTGATGAGGTAAGCTGACCTTGACTCTAAGTAAGACCAAATGAGACCCAAAGGTAAGAAACCTTGATGAGGGACCACTTAGCAAAGCGTAGTTGTATGTAGTATGTTGACAAAGTATAATGAGGACAAGCAAGTGACCTTTTTGACTCAAGTTTAGACAAGTATGAATGTAACGAGATATGAAGTAATGATGGACTGTATGAGACCCAAGGACAGATTGAATGCTAGATGAAACCTGAAGAAACAACCTTGGAAGCTCAAGTATTCTGAAACTGATTTCTTTTGTTTGCTGGACTGTAAAAATTTTCAATTTTGGACATAGACGCTTCTGTATACTTCACAGACACGATTCCCAGACACAGACGTGTCTCTGTTTGACACAGACGCTGTTATAGACACAGATGCTATTCTACCCTTCACAGACGTGTTTAGATGACTCAGACGCGGTTAGAACAGACACAGACGCGTTTCTGTAAACTTCGTGCAATTTTTCCAATCTGTGAAGTTGTTTTGTTGTGACCAAATCCGACTGTTTGACTGTTTTTCGTGACAAGAGGACACAATGTTAATGAGGACTCAATGTTTGCAAGTGTTTAGACTCCAAAAGTGTGTTGTTTGATGTAAAGTTGTTTTGCATACACTTGAAGACACAAAAGACACAATGTTTAGTTGTTTGGTCTTGAATGTTTGAATGTTTAACATAAGACAAGCACAATTCTTATGGCTGGCTAAGACAATAGTTGTTGATCCCACATAGGGTTTTACCCCCGAGGCTACGCTACTCAGAGCGGATAATTAGATGCTTGACCTCACTGGCTCCACCCTCGGCACTCACTTCTCAGGTCAGCCAAGCATCAGTCCCCATGAAAACTCCCCATGGCAAACTTTGTATCTCTACTAAGAACCGTATGTGTGTGGGCCGCTACCAGAGGTCCGACCTCCTGCCTCAACAACTAGAAGGATTTGGGCTTCTAAAACAAAAAGGTGCTAGTAAGGGCATCCACTCGTGTGGCCATACATGCGGCACTTTCAGCTCTGTAAATACAGAAGGCTCCCAACCAGTAGGGGTTACGCCCTACAAATGATCAAATAAATTTGATCAAATGGGTTTATGGAGAGACATAGTGTCGGTATGAACTAATCAGCACACGTTATTCATAGTTTTCACCATGAATACATTTGATTATAGTGGTTCGGATGAGGTGGGTTTTCCTCGCTACCACTTGGGTCGTTCTCTTCTCACTAGTAGTCCTAATGACCACACGGGAAGACAGGCCCTCTAAAGATTAAACAAAAAGAGCCTATTGCTCAAGACACAAAAGACAATGATTCAATTTTAGTGCACCAATGGAAGTGTTTGCTAATCTATGAAAACAAGGCACACAACAAAATCTCAAAAACCCTAGCCAAGGACCTGCGACAAAATTTGTTAGTAGTTTGGGTTGTTTCAAATGATCACCCCTTCCTGCAAGCACACAAGTTAGGTAAATTTTAGAAACCCAAAAGACTTTGTGAAAAAGGGGCCTTCAACAAAAACATTTTTTTTTTTTTGCTTCCAAGACAAGCTGCACAAACTTGGTTAGCTAAATCTGCAAGGGTTAGTCCAAAAATAAACCAGATCTGAAACCCTAGGTGCGAAATCCGAAAACCGAATCAAAGAAAGTTTGAAATTTTGAAACAGTAAAAACAAAGACGCTGTTATACCAAACTCAGACACGTCTGTATGACACAGACGTGGTTCTGTGATGCACAGACGCGTCCAAAACACACAGACGCCCTTCTCGGACACAGACGCGATCAGAAGTAATGCAGACGCGATTATGTAACATAGACGCCCCTGTCTGAGACCTGCAAAACAAAATTTGTTGAAAACATAGATGCGATTCCCGCCTCCACAGACGCTCCTGAAACTTAGAGACGCGATCCGACCACTCGTAGACGCGGAAATACCTAAAATGTCGTCGAAAAATGTCCGATCTGCAACTTCAAAAATGCAAAATCTGCAACAAAAGGGTTAAATGCAAAGGGACAAGAGTCCCACCGGGCGTGCCAAAATGTGTATGGTGAAAATGGATAACAATAATAACAATATTGAAAGGCTAAATGAATTCAACCACCAAACCCTAGCCCAACAATCAACAAAGATCCACCATAACATATGAAGATTACCTAAGACAATGCAAATCAAATGAAATCACAAAGATTATACCATCACATGCCCAATAGGGTTTTGATCTCCATTCTTCCTATCTCCATTGATCTTGCTTGATATATTTGCTCTCAGATTTTATATGCACAAGAGCTCAACAAAGAACGGAATGTGGTTGCAAGTAGGATCGTAGTGTAGCCAAGTCTTCAAGATTAGGTCATTAGGGTTTGATAATGAAGGAGGCATCTTCTTAAATAGAAGACACAATATGAAATGGAGGGATAAGATTGAGAGGTGTAAAAAGAGAGGTCGGCTAAGATTAGAGGGTAGGTAAAAGAAATAATAAAATAATGAAAGAAGTAGGTAGTGTATGAATTAAGAGATGAATGACATGTGTCATGTGTAGAAAAAGCTAATGAATTGATTAAATAAATAAATATTTATTTAATTAATAGAAGAAGTAGGATAATTAAATAAATAAAATATTTATTTAATTTAGGAAAGGGATAATTTAAATAAATAAATGTATTTATTTAAATGAGAAATAAGGCTAGAAGAGGATAAATGAATTAATTAAATAAATAAAGATTTATTTAATTAATAGAAGAATTAGGCTTAGATAATTAAATAAATAAAATATTTATTTAATTAGACTGGACAATTTTAGGTGTCTACAGGAACATTTGAAGAAAAGAACCTAATTCTACATAAGAAGTTTAATGAGGCCGGGAGGAAGAGGAAGGTGAGAAAAGGGATTGAGGAACTTGCTGAACAGATGGGTATTATCAGAGAAGAAGTGTAGAAGGCAAGAGAGAAGAACATTCTAAAGGAGGAAGATGTGGTGAAGCCACAAGCTAAACCGGTTCCTCCCAAGCAGTCCAAGACCAAGCCTAAAAAATATGCACCTACCTCCAGTGTGCAGAAGTCGGTGCCTCCACCCAAGCCTAAACCTGTAGTATCAACCAGTGGTGTTAAGAAAAGGAAGAAGGAGAAACCTACAAGGCAATATGTTGCTGCAGCAGAGGAGACAAAATCAGATGAAGAGGTGAGGGAAGTAAAGAAGAATTCCACCTATGCAAGGGTAGTTCGAAAGACTACATTCAGTGATGCTCCTCTTGGCAAGAAAGATAAGTTATAAGGAGAGCCATCCGAAAACACTAGTGCTAGAAAGAATAAGAAATCAGAGATAGATGAGGCTCTCAAGTCTGATAAGATTGAAGGTTCCTTTAATATTGTTCCCCCATTACAGAATATTGTAGATACAATAGTAAATGAAGGTGATTTTCTGAACATTTATGTATTTTATGAGCATTCTTTTGTGAAAGTGTGGAGAGCCGTTGAAGAGGCAATTGTACATTATATGAATTCTTCCAGTAAAGGTTTGATTGAATTATCATCTCTTATTTCGAAAGAGTTGTATAATATATTGGATGCTCAACGACACACAACCAATGTTGAAGATGAAAGGTTGAAAGAATTTACATTAGTAAAGTTGTGCCCAGAAATAACTAGAGAAGAAATACCAAGAATTTTGGGACTTGCAAAGGAAAAATTTCAGAGCAAGCATAGAGTGAATAAGATAATGTTCGGGAAAGTAGATGAAGTGGTAAAAGATAGAGAAGGTATTTTGAGGAAAATTTTGAAAGAAAATGGCTATCAAAATATTCTAGAGAAGAATGATACCCAATCGAAAGGACATTCAAGTAAAGACACCTCTCCTCCAAAGATCCATGTACAGATAAAAGTTCCACAGGATTAGCCAACTATACAAATGAATCTGATTAAACAGGAAGATCCAGTTGATGCTTTTGATAATCAACCAGTGGATAACTCTGGTGATGCTACTTAGGATCCTCCTGAGATAGAAATAATTATAGAGATGATAGCTAAGGAGTTGGGTGAAGCAGGAAAGACCAAAGATAATGGAAAAGAGGGTGAAAAGGATAAAAAAGCAGAACCTATGAAGGATAAGGGTGAAGAGCAACTAGATAAAGCTCTGAAAACCATGACCAAAGCTACTGTCCTTGATAAGGGAAAGTAGATTGTAGTTGAAGATGATCTTTTTCATGGTCTGGTAGATCTAAGAACCCTATCCCCTCTTTAAGCATTAAAGTTGGCCACTCTTACGTAGATCAAGGCTAGTGAAGACTTACTCAAGTCCGCTTCTTAAGAGAAAGAGGTGATATCTTTGGCCATTACAATTTTGGAGAATGTTTTACCTAACCTTAAGCAGATTTCAAATGACTCACCATCCGGTAAGCTTAAGGAGATGTTAAATAAAGTAGAATATGATTTTGTATCATTAGAAAAACCTGCAGATATAAAGGTTTTAAATAAGTTCAATGTGATGAGGCTTCAAACCTATTGGAAGACAATTGAAGATTATAGAGAAGTTTTGAAGACTGCGGTGAAGAGTGTAGAGGATGCATTAGGTGAAGGTGGAAAAATATTCAAATCATGTCTATTTTTTCCCAAGTTTACTACAGATATTGATAAGAAAATAAGAGATTTTGAAGGGAAGTTTGCAAGTATTGGTCATTCATTTTCCCCTCATTCACTTTTTCCAAGTTCCCTTAAAGTCCAAATAATGGATTTTACTAACAAAATAAAGAGCTTGAATAAAGAAAAAGACAAAGTATTGAGTAGAGTTGGAGAACTAAGAAGTCTAATCACTCCCTGAATGGACACCTTACTTGGAGCTCAACAGGATGTGGTTGATGCTTTAGGTAAACTGGTGCCATTTGATCTCAAAGGTGTTGAAGTTCGTGCATATATATTTAGTGCTCTAATTAATGTATTAGATTGTTTCATGAGAGGATGGAATGATTACTTGAAATCCTTGAAGGTTACCTATGCAAATATTTTTAAATTCATGTAAATTATTGCATTTTTTTGTACATAAGGTTTTGCTGGATCCCTACCCTTTTCCATTGATGTCAAAGGGGGAGAGAGCTGGGAAAGAGCAGTGAAAAATGATTCTTATTCTTAGGGGGAGTTACTTGAGTGTATAGATTTCAGATTGTCAGATCACTTGCAGTTTTGGAGCATTTTTCACAGTGTTGCCATCAATGCCAAAGGGGGAGATTGTTGGCATAAGACACTATTGCAATGATGCTCTAGTGAAGATTGGTGATGTATGGTGTATGATATTGTAGCGTCGTAAATTGTATGCACTTGCTAGGGTGGTACAATTTCACACCTAGTTTAGCACCCGCCTTGGCACATTTTGCATGTTGCATTGCATTTCCCCTTTAGCACTTAATTAATTAAATTAATTAGGTCTAAGGTTCTATTTTATCATCTCCCATATCATAAATTTGGGCCCTTTTCATTAAAGTGCACCCCTTTCATTTTATTCTTCCAATACATCATTTAATCAAAAACCCTAATTAGGTCCTATTTTGAACTTGGGGGCTTGATTTTGGAGGTCAAAACATCTCAAAATCACCTGTAACTTCGGGATTCTCTCTAAAATCATCATATCCGACGGCCCTGAAAATTTGGTGAAAAGTTGTCGGGACCATGGCGCCCAGCGTGCACACGGTCTTGGACATTTTTCCCAAAATTTTAGGAGCACGATCCAATCATAAAATAAAGCTTAACCCCAAGAAATTGGAGGGAGATTCAATCTCTAGGTCGGCCAAAAGTTGAAATTAAGACCTAGGGTTTCATACATAAGAGCTCTCTTTCTTCATTTGAAAGGATATGAATTTTGGTTTCAAGGACCTTCTATGCAGCGAAAGAGCAGATCTTTGAAGACTTCAACAACATTCAACATCCATCCATCAAGCATCTATCAATTTCATTCATCCATTTAGGGCTTTGAAGGCATTGAAGAACAATAGGGGATTACCGACTGAAGATTGGCTTGTACCCCTCCCTTGGGGTTGGGTATGATTTCATGTTGTTTTCATGTCTTTGCATAAGCCTCATTATATCATTTATATTCATGCTTTAGATAACTTTGCATCTTGATTTAGAGCATTTACATTATCATGTACAAGCAATTAGGGTTTACTTTCTAGGTTGCTCTAGTTTGCTTACTTGCATTTTAGGATCTTGCACATACACAAGGTCTACACACACTACTTTTACAATACAACTTGGCTATTCATGGAGGTGGAAATCACCAAAGCGGGGGTTTGACTAAGGCAAAACCCTATATAGCCGACCACCATACCTTTTCAGATATACGTGCAGGTTTCGGGATTCGGACGATGCCGCAAGTTGCAGATCCGATGGAAGCAGACTAAGATGGGACAACACACCAAATTGTAGAGAAAAAGACCAGGACAATGGCATGGGGCACCCTGGTCCTGCCAGGACAGGGGCGCTGGGCGCCCTGGTCCTTCTGTCAGACAGCAGTTTCAGCATTTTTCTGACAGCTTTTTAGGTTGCAAAACAACAACTTCAGGTGCAGAATCAGGACAGTGGCACCTGTGCCCCAGTCCTGAACATTTCCACTCAGATTTTAACCCCAGGTACACATCTGCATTCTCCTTTTATCCTTGTGTTTACAACTTTTCATCACTTAATCTCAATCTTGCAATCTTGTTACTAGTTCATACTTGCACTCTAGGGCTAGTAGTTGAACTTGCATCATTTTATCTATCATTTGCAACAAAGGAATAGAAATCCTAATAGGTAGCCCATGGCTCTCTCTTCCATAGAAAGAAGTAGCCAATTGTGTGATACCTCTAGGCTCTTTCGTATTCCACAAGTGTGTGATTGAAAGTGAGATTAGGGCATGTTTGCTTAGTGTCACTTTTTCCCCCACACATTTTGGTGAACCTGACGTGAATTCCAATCTTCTCTAATTCTGATTTATGTTTTCAAATTTGAGTGTTTATGCTATTTCAAATTCAAATTTGCATTTACAAGTTCTAATTTCTTGCAAGATTCAAAAAATTTAGAGGAAATTTTTGCTAAAACCCTAATTTTTCAATTCAAAGTTGAACTTGTGGATATCTTAATTGGGATCAATAATTTCAAATCTGATTTAGGAACTCATGTGAATCATAAATTTCATTTTCTGAATCTACATTCTAAGTGCTTGCGTTGAACATTTCTTTCTATTTTGCATGTGTTATCATTTGAAAGAGGAAAATTGTTGTCATGATGCATTCATTTCATAGATGTGATAATGGGTTAGCTTCCCTTGTTTCAATTTTTCCTTTTCCTAAAGAACCTCCCCCCATCTATAACAACATTTTAGTGCCTAAAAGAGTTTCTACCAATCCCTTTGAGACTCTCCCATGCTCTAAGGATGAAGAATTTAAGAGTGATCTTGACAATTCTCCTAAAATGTGCCCTTCCTATTTAGCTATCCTAGAGGAAGAGAATGATATCATAAACACCTTTCTTAATGTTACTTCACCTTCCCTACATGATGCCTCTCTAAGTGAAAATACATTGATGGACATTGACTTATTTTCTCCTAAAGTTGGTCCTTCCAATGGGGGCATGTTAGTGCAACAAGAGGTTATGAACACTTCTTTCAAAGATCTCCTTCCTAAGCATGAATCTTTGGAGACATATGTTCATGTTCCTCCTAAAAAACGCTCCCTTCATGAGGATCCTTTTGTGCAAGAAGATGACATTATCCCTACATTTCCTAGTGATGGCATTTCCTTTTCCAACAAAATTCCCACTAGAGATGATGAATTAATGATAAATGCTTACCCTTCTCCTAAAGTTTGTCTTACCCATAAACATCCCTTAGAGAAAGAAGATGAAATAATAAGCAATTTCCTTAATTCTCTCTCCCCTAAAGATCATATTGAACATATTTTGAGGAAAGAGGATGAGTTTAACACATCTATTGATGCTCTCCCTCCTAAGAATGAGGAATTAATAAACAATGTTATCTCCTCTCCCAAAATTGACAATACTTCAAACATTCCTTTCAATAACTTCACTATTTGGGATGAACCATTAGAAGAAGGTGTAGATTATTCTCTTCCCCATGAGAGAACCCTATCCAAAGGGGATGAAATCAAGATTGAAAACTCCCTTGATAGTTTCTCACCTTCCTTGAATCTCAATTATTCTCCCTCTAAAAATAAAGCATCTCCCTCTCCTCAACTTGGTTCTACTCATAAGGATACCCTAGTTCAAAGCAAGATGGTTAACATCTCTTTCAAAGACCTCCATCTCAAAAGTGAGACTTTAGAGAGTAATTTTGATCCTTCTCCTAGAGAGTTTATTCCCCATTTAGATCCTCTGATGATAGAGGATGATATGACCTTTCCTAGTATTACTTTTCCTACTAGAACATCAATGCCTACCCCTTGTCTCTCTCCTAAAATTGATTTAATCCATGATAAGATTTTAGTGCAAGAGAAGACTATCAATAATTCTTCCAACACTTTTGTTCATTCCTCTAAACCATCCTCAATCAATTTGATACATGTGAATGAAACACCTAACAAACCTCTCTTCACTGTCCAAGGTGCTTGTCCTTCTCAAAATTCTCAACCTTTAAATAAGCCTATCTTAGTGGTTCAAGGTGGTTATGCTAATGATTCTTTTTGCACTCCTAAGAAACCTATTATTACTGTGCAAGGAGGTTATTCTACTAAGAGCCCTTATGAGTATGCTAACCAACTGACTAGAGAGAGTTATAATGCGGTTGCTCATACCTATAACACAAGAAACAATAGGCAACCTAATCCTCCTCCAGTTATCCCAACCTATTCTTCCTCAAGTTCCTCGTATTTCACAAATGCTTAGTAAGGACTATGATCTTATAGAACAACTTAAAGCTACCCCTACTAAGATATCCCTTTGGGATTTGATCCAAACTTCTTCCGCTCATCATGGAATGTTACAAGATGCCTTGAAAGATTTGAATGTTCCTTCACCTAATACATCTAGTAATATAGTGTCTTTGGTTAACTCTGTGATGAATCCTAAAGCTCGAATTGTGTTTACTCAAGATGAGTTGCCTACTAGTGAAATTCAACATCAATATGATCCCTTGATGATTGTGGTTATCATAAATGACACTGCTATAAGACGAACATTGGTAGATAATGGTTCTGGCCTTAATGCGTGTAGCATTAATCTATTGCATAAGATGAATGTGGATACATCCCTAATTGAGCCTGACTCTCATCCCATTCGAGGCTTTGATAATGTGGCTAAGTCTTCATTAGGTATTATCACCTTACCCATCACAGTGGGACCTGTTACTTTGCTTACTCCTATCCATGTTATGTTGGGAAATCTAACATACAACTTGTTATTAGGGAGACCTTGGATTCATAGTATGCAAGCTATCCCCTCTACATTGCATAGACAAGTATAATTTATTTATAATAATAAGACATATACCTTGATAGATGATACTAATTTTCAAGCTTGTTTGCAAACATCTACTTCCAAAGGGAGTTCTTCTAAGCCTTCCTCTTCTAGTGATGACTCGTTAAACAAGATACCTATGGATGAATCATTACCCTCTGATAATCAAAATTCTTTGGATGAGTCTGAAGTTCCTGAAGAAGATTCTTCTCAACTTGCATCTACACATGAAAAGGCTTTTGATCCTGAGAAGGTTCTCGCAGAAGATGATTGGGGATCTCTTGATTTCAATCCCACCTTTGTAGGTGAGTATAGGGTTCCTCCTAGAGAGCTTAAAGTTAAAAAGAAGGAAGAAACTAGAGATCAATCAGTCTTACCTGAACCTATGAGCAATAATTTTGTGGCCGCTTCTCAAACTTCTTCTCCTCACACCTCTAATTCTGAAGGATTTGATTCTTTGTCTTATGAAAAACCACCTTTTCTTTCTGAAATGGGTAATCATTATGGTCATGGTTTCCATATTTTGGCTAAGAGTGGCTATAGTGGAAATGGTTGTGGCGCAAATGAACAAGGAATTAAAGTTCCTTTAGAACATAACATGCATGAATATTCATTTGGACTTGGATATAATCTTTCTAAGCCCACCAAAGCATCTAAAAGACCATCTCTCAATGTGAATGCTATATTTAGTAGTGATGATGATCTCACTTCAACTTATTCATCTTCTACTTCTATCAACTCTCATTCCCCTCATAAGGAAATCTTGGCGATGAACAAATATATTTATGAACCCCCTCAAATTTCTAAATTCACTTATGAATCTTTATCTCCTATTCATCATAAATTCCTTTCCTCCAGGGATAAGGCTCTAATAAATTACACTCATCCTTCTTCTAAGATTTCTTGTGACTTTTCTTCTTCAATTTTTATCATTTTATACATGTTTTTGATCTCACTTATAGTTGAGCATTTGGCATGTCATATTCAAATACCTCATTCAATCTATCATGTCTTTAAATAACATTAATGGCTATTATGTTGCTCATCATTATGTGACATTGGTAGCTAATTTATTGGGGGCTCATTGTCATTCATGATGGTACAATTTCAAGTGCGATCATATTTTTGAAGCAACATAATAGCCTAATTTTTCTATGTTATCTCTTGTTCCTATGGGGTAATAGTGTGGAAATATTGATCATCTTTTCTTTAGAATCCTCTTTTCCTAGATATGGGAGAAGATGTGTATTGTCTTTCTTATCCTACCCACTTCTTGTGAGGAGCATTTTACATACACTAATGTCTTGCAATTTGCTTATGTCTAAATCTCTCCCTAGAAGATTGTGTAAGTCCTTCTCGTTGTCCTTATCCTTGGGAGGCAATGATCTTTCCTTATTTTTTTCTAAGGATCCACTTTTTCCTATTTCGTGGATGGTGTGAACTTTATTACTTGATGTTATTCCTTGTATGAATTTGTTGTTGTTTGTTCAAGGATTCTCTCTTACAAGAGGTGAAAGTCCTTAACTACAACCTCTTTTGCACTTGGTCAAATACATCCATAATGAATTCACTCTCCCAATTGGGTTAAAAAGAGCGTCATCCTTCATTAAGAATCACTTTCACCTCGCAAAAGAAGGAAGTATTGCATTCTTATTCTCTTCTTTGTCTTATTCTAGAAGGTGTTATATTTGTCTAAAACAATTCCTCTCGGGGATAGGTGTCTTTTGTACAAAGATCTCTTCTCCTCTAAGGATCTCCTTTACACATACTACAAGATATCCCTTTTCAACTATCTTATCCTGGCTTAAAGAGTGCAAAACTCTCTTGCTTGGATCTATGACATTGTTGCATTTTTGGGGTATCTTCTTTTGTGATGAAGGTAGGTATCCTTGTTCTACTTTGCTTATGACATAAGCATTACACTTTTTGAGCAATGGGTCATTCTCAGAACCAGAGCACAGACTCTTAGAGCGAGACGTCTCCATTTTTCTTTTATGCAAGGTGATTATTCTCGGAACCAAAGCACAGACTCTTAGAGCAAGATGTCATGCTTTTGTACTATACATATACAGGTTGTAGCATACTCGGACATAGACTCCTATGAGGTGCTTCTAACCTCACTTACACACACATGCACGAGGTTGAGTGGAACTAGCGGCATAAGGCTAGACTTTCTCACTCTCCTCCCTTACATGGATCACCTAGACAAGGTCTAGGGGCGAGAAGTCCGTGTTTTCTCTCTCACTATTCTTTTCATGGATCACCAATGTGTGTATTCATGCTTTTTTTTTTTCCCTTTCTTTTCTTCTCTTTGCATTTTGTTTCCATTCACATCCTTCATCTTGTGTTAGAGAACTCTCAAATCCTCACACTCTTTGTTGTGTTGGAATTGAGATTTAGTCCTCTTTCTTACCAAATGATTCTCCATTAGTTTCTGATCTCATATCAAATCTTCTTGTGAGCATTTGTCATCAATATTCTTTAACAATTCGAAGTGGTAAACATGATACCCTGTTTCAACTCACTAAAATTAGTAAGCCGAAACAGGGGGGGGCATATAGCTACCCTCGAATTTTCATCACCTTCCTTAGTAAGCATTAGGTGATTTTGTGATCTAACGTGTGTTTTGTAGGGTGCGGTTCCTAACTGTGTACTGCAGATACCAATGGGGGCTTCGTTTGACAGACTTATGGATATATCCTTTTTCAAATAATGTTTACTTTTATGTACTTTAGCTTGCATATGCACATAGTGTTCATATGACCGCTAAAGTGGGGGCTAAATGTAGCATCGTAAATTGTACGCACTTGCTAGGGTGGTACAATTTCACACCTAGTTTAGCACCCGCCTTGCACATTTTGTATTTTGCATTGCATTTCCCCTTTAGCACTTAATTAATTAAATTAATTAGGTCTAAGGTTCTATTTTATCATCTCCCATATCATAAATTTGGGCCCTTTTCATTAAAGTGTGCCCCTTTCATTTTATTCTTCCAATACATCATTTAATCAAAAACCCTAATTAGGTCCTATTTTGAACTTGGGGGCTTGATTTCGGGGGTCAAAACATCTCGAAATCACCTGTAACTTCGGGATTCTCTCTAAAATCATCATATCCGATGGCCCTGAAAATTTGGTGAAAAGTTGTCGGGACCATGGTGCCCGGCGTACACACGGTCCTGGACATTTTTCTCGAAATTTTAGGAGCACGATCCAATCATAAAATAAAGCTTAACCCCAAGAAATTGGAGGGAGATTCAATCTCTAGGTCGGCCAAAAGTTGAAATTAAGACCTAGGGTTTCATACATAAGAGCTCTCTTTCTTCATTTGAAAGGATACGAATTTTGGTTTCAAGGACCTTCTATGCAGTGAAAGAGAAGATCTTTGAAGACTTCAACAACATTCAACATCCATCCATCAAGCATCTATCAATTTCATTCATCCATTTAGGGCTTTGAAGGCATTGAAGAACAATAGGGGATTACCGACTGAAGATTGGCTTGTACCCCTCCCTTGGGGTTGGGTATGATTTCATGTTGTTTTCATGTCTTTGCATAAGCCTCATTATATCATTTATATTCATGCTTTAGATCAATTTGCATCTTGATTTAGAGAATTTACATTATCATGTACAAGCAATTAGGGTTTACTTTCTAGGTTGCTCTAGTTTGCTTACTTGTATTTTAGGATCTTGCACATACACAAGGTTTGCACACACTACTTTTACAATACAACTTGGCTATTCATGGAGGTGGAAATCACCAAAGCGGGGGTTTGACTAAGGAAAAACCCTATATAGCCGCCCACCATACCTTTTCAGATATAAGTGCAGGTTTCGGGATTCAGATGACGCCGCAAGTTGCAGATCCGACGGAAGCAGACTGAGACGGGACAACACACCAAATTGTAGAGCAAAATACCTGGATAGTGGCGTGGGGCACCCTGGTCCTACCAGGATAGGGGCGTTGGGTGCCCTAGTCCCTGGGACAGGGGCGCTGGGCACCCTGGTCCTTCTGTCAGACAGCAGTTTCAGCATTTTTCTGACAGCTTTTCAGGTTGCAAAACAACAGCTTCAGGTGCAGAATTAGGACAGTGGCGCCCACGCCCCCGTCTGGAACATTTCCACTCAGATTTTAACCCCAGGTACACATCTGCATTCTCCTTTTATCCTTGTGTTTACAACTTTTCATCACTTAATCTCAATCTTGCAATCTTGTTACTAGTTCATACTTGCACTCTAGGGCTAGTAGTTGAACTTGCATCATTTTATCTATCATTTGCAACAAAGGAATAGAAATCCTAATAGGTAGCCCGTGGCTCTCTCTTCCATAGAAAGAAGTAGCCAATTGTGTGATACCTCTAGGCTCTTTCGTATTCCACAAGTGTGTGATTGAAAGTGAGATTAGGGCATGTTTGCTTAGTGTCACTTTTTCCCCTACACAGATATTTCTTAGGAGTTTTCATTGATGGAAACTCAACCTATTGATCTTATCCAATATTAATTTTTGGTTATTCGGATGTCCTGAAGATGTTTTGAGCAAGTTTTGGCATAAGTCTATTAGTTATACTTGGTGTACAACATTGGTGAGAATTTCTCTTATTTGGTGATGTGTTTTTGGTTCCAGTAATAAGAGTTAAGTTGATTGAGTATGGGAAGTAGATTATCATGCCATACTATCCTTTGGTGTTGATTCTTTAGCATGTTAGAAGGTCTAGTATGCAATAGAGCAGTAAAACAGGGTTATCTCCATTATTGACGGTGTATCGTATGGAACAGATTCTTTGAGATGATTTTGGTTGTTGTTTGTAAGTTTGAGGTAATTGGTATGACTTATGGAAAGTGTGTGATCATATGTTTTGGATCTAGAATATTATTTTGAGCAGATTTGAGTCGACTTGAAGCTACACATTTCATATTCTGATATTTTGTGAAGCCGACTTGTGGGAGATCATTTTTGCTAGTGTGGATATATAAGATCAATATGGTCAATGCATTTATGTGTGGATGTGACATGTGAGATGATTTTGGGAGGGATTGAGTCCATTTTCATGTGGACACATTTAGTTTTGTTGATCTGGTAATCAGTAGCAGGGCAGAACAAAGCATTTTATCAGAACAACAACAACGGATCACTTTGTGCCTAACTAAAACTGTTACTTGGCATAATTAGATTCTTTTACTCAGTTCATTACTCATTGTAATCATATCATATTAGCCTGTAAGGCAGTGAGCCTTCCTCCAGGTTGTAGCCCTTTTGTAATTGAGTAGTGAGCTCTAGGAAGTGTGCCTGAATGCATGTGCATTCCAACTCATGTAATATTGTTTTATTAGTGGCCATAATATAATAATATTATGGGTTCAAATCCCACTGTGGTTTTTCCCTTTCCGGGTTTCCACATAAAAATATTGGTGTTATGGTTATATGAAATTTGCTTTGTGTTTTTGCATTTTAGTTTCTTACTTGTGGATCTAGTGGATAAAAAAATAGATTAACAAATTTATAAATATTGGAATACTGATTCCCCCTCCTCTCAGTGGTCATTGATTCCAACAGTTTCTTTGAGCGGTTTACAAAAAAAGGAGATATATCTTCTCTTATGCAGTAGATGATAATGATAAGAAGGGCTCCACACAAAGTTGTAACTGATTTCAATACTATATTCTAGAAGACATGGCAGAGAATACCCATATCTTCTC
The DNA here is from genome assembly GCF_030272615.1 of Cryptomeria japonica. NCBI lineage: Eukaryota > Viridiplantae > Streptophyta > Pinopsida > Cupressales > Cupressaceae > Cryptomeria > Cryptomeria japonica. The sequence goes on along the minus strand of NC_081412.1, from coordinate 141,030,065 downwards.
GGATTCTTGTAGATATGGCCTTCGTATTCTATTAGAAAGCTTTTAACTTTGACATACCTGTTATGATCCAGTATTTGGGAGGTAGAACTCTTCCAGATGCTTATGAGCTAGCTGTCTGAGAAGAAAATAACCTAATTGATGCAGGTTAGCTTCCCTCGAGGCCACCCATGTTGATTTTTTAGAGCTTACAAGCCAATCCCCCGAGCCAGCACCCTCGAGTACATCCACCCTTCAATCTATGTATGTTTATCCCAATATTTAGCAGACAAGAACTCTTGCTCCTTTCACTCTAGCTACAGAGGTTAACGATATGAAAAATTTTCTTATAACTTTTTCAAATGAAATTATCAACTTTAAGAGGCAACAAGCAGTGCCTGATCGTCCCCCTTTTCATAATTACCAAAGCACAAGAACCCCTTACCAGGAAAACCAATATCAAGGAGGTATGAAAGCTAATCAAAGTTAGCCAAACAACTAGCTTGTGCTTGTGCCTACCCCTTTGTAAACTTTATGATGCGAGAGCATCCCCGGTTCACAACAATCTTGCATCAACCAAAAAAAACATTTTCCTTTCTATTTTGTTTTCTGTTTGCAGTTTTAGTTTTCCTTTCTGTGTGTCCCAGTTTTGGCTCACCAAATCCTGTGGAGCTGAATTATACTTGAAGAATTGATCATCTTTATTTCTTTTAGACCACATCTCATTTGGATCACTTACCGACAAGATATAGCTACCAATTTCCATGATCATTTCTTGTTACCGGTTGTTCCTTTGTTACCAGTTGCCTGAGACCTATTTTGGTGATCTATTGAAACCCATTCTGAAGCTTGTGGAGCCTTGGGCATTGATTTCAATGTTCCTTGGCATGTGGCTGACCTTTTCTCATGATCTACATTTCATCCTTTGGATTTTATGGACGAATCTCTTGGTAGAGGAGGTTGACCTTGTTTATTTTGCACGTTAGGTCTTGTTCTTTGGGTTTTTATCCCTTTTGGGCCGACTGGATCCTTTGGATCGATATATATATATTTGTAATTATGATTTAAAATGTAATCAATTAGAATCAATCAGAGTATCAGATAGATAGACTGTGCCTAGAAGATATATCTTTCGATTCAAGGTCCTGGTTGTGACCTATTCTACCAGGCTTGTGTGTCAATATGTTGTAACACATTTGTTACTGGTTGAGTGTAATCAAATTTCATGCAATAAAACTATTTGTTCTACATTGCCTCCATCATATCTATGTGTTTCCGTTGTGTTTACTATTTCTGACCAGTTCGGATTGATCTCTTTGAGATCCCTCCTCACCAGTGACTGCTTCAAGTGGTATCAGAGTGAATTTTCATTTCGGAGGTTGCGTTTTCTGAATTTTTTTGTTGTAGGGTGGTGGATTGTGGATATGACCTGCAATTGTATAGGACTAGCATGAATTGATGGCACAAAGAGGAATTAGGAATGGTGGAGCACGTGGGAATGCAAACCCTGTTATGATGGAAATGTTATGAGGAATAGCAACCTAGTTAGAAGCCATGGAGATAGCCTAGAGAAGAGGCCGACATATTGAAGCTGTAAGTGAATATGAAGGAGAAGAAGCCCTTATAGAACAAGTAAACCTACCAGTAGTTGATCCGATTGAAGAAAGTTTTTAAGGGTTTTGAGTAGGGAGAACACTAAACTTCATTTTACCCCACCGAAATATGATGGGAAGTTAGATTCAGATGAATTGATGGATTGGATCTCAGAGATGGAGAAGTATTTTGTTGGCCATTTGGTGGAATTGATTATGTGTTGCATTGATGTTTTGTCATTGATGCCAACACTAGCTGTTTGGATGCTTTACCGACACCCTTGTGGTTCTGATAGGTTGAGTGGTTTCTTGTTGATTTGGATCCAGCATGATCCAATAGTCTCTGGTATAGTTTTTTGATGGAATTGTCTTGCTCATGATACTCATGCTCATATTCAGGTAGTTGGTTTTGGTTTGGTGATCGGATGCTATCCTGCTTGCTTAGAAGCTTGGTTTCTGGTTCCGGTGAGGGTTTCACTGACAAAGTTGTTGATGAAGATCTTTTATTAATTGCATAAGTGGTGTTGGTGCAGCTTCTGGTGGAGTTTTAGGATGTTTTTGGTGATCATGTTCAAGACTTGGTATATGGAGATCATTGTTGTAGCATGTGGACCTATACTAGGTCCTAGTTGATCTAGGTTATAGAACAACTTTAATGTAATGTGTGGATTGGACCTCTCAATGTATTTTCGGGATGTCTTATGTGTTGAATATTATTTGTTTGGTCTAAGGCCAACATGGTTTGTATTTATGTAATTGGTTTATTATCTGGTGGCCAACTTAATTGTTTATGGTCGAGGGTTTGTATATATAGATGTAAGATCTCATTGTAGATCTTCATGGTTATGTTAGAGATCATGATCAAGGAATGTAATGTGCGAATAATGTAATATCATTTAGGTAGAGGATTTGGTCGATCATTGGAGATTGAATTGTGTTTATGTAAGAGGATTTAGTCCTCCAGTATTGAGCTTAACTGGAATTGTCCTCATGCATAGGAGATGCTATCTTTTGCAATTCAACACTTCTCCAAATTGTAGTATGGATTTCTACGTAGTTAGTGAGGCTCCTTTTGTGATGAGTAGTGAGCTCTAGGCTATTGGCCTTCCTACAAGTGTAGGCCCCTCAATTGTAATTCACATACTTACTGTAGAAGTATTATCTAACTATGGGTAGGCTTTCCACCATGGTTTTTCCCTTTACCAGGTTTTCCACGTACAAATCTTGGTGTCATGTGGATGGTATTTATTCTGTGATTATTGTTTATGCTTAATTGGTTTAACTTCTATTCTGGTATTAATGTTTTGGGTTCCGGTATTAAAGTTTTAAATTGCTAATAGTTTTGGTAATCTAAGACAACTGATTCATCCCCCCCCCTCTCAGTTATCTTTCGGTTATTTGAATTGTCTAACATATTTCAATTTTGAAAACACTGCAGAAGAGATGAAGGTGAAATATGCCTATACCCAGTTGAAAGGTCATGCATCTCTTTGGTGGGAACATTTGCAAGTTGATAGACAAAGAAGAGGTAAAGAAAAGATTAAGACATGGGATCGGATAATTGCTAAGTTGAAATCAAAGTTTGTGCTGGAGAATTATCAAGTGGATTTGTTTTGTAAGTTGTAGAATCTGAGACAGAAGGAATATAGTGTGAAGGAGTACATTGAAGCATTTTACAAGTTGAACATTAGGTCCAAACATGTTGATGATGAATTTAAACAAATTGCAAGATATTTGAATGGATTGCGGATGTCTATACAAGATGAACTCAATATGATCAAATTGAAGAGTGTTGAAGAGGCTTACTAGTATGCACTAAAGGTTGAAGAGAAATTGAACAAAAGACATGAGCAGAGACAGAGAGGTAGAGGTGGAAGGTTTACCAGAGGAATATTTCAAGGAGGAAGAGGATATACCTGAGGAAGAGGAACCAGTACATATCTAAACAAGGATAAGGAAGTGAGAAAAGAAGGTAAGTCACATCGAAAGGATGATAGAAATTTCTACTAGAGGAGAGAACCGGATGGTTACCAAAATGAGAACTTTGGAAAACAAGACAAGAGGATATTTAGAGGAACTTTCTTTAAGTGTGGAAGAGAAGGACACTATGAATTTGAGTGTAAGAAGACAGAGGCTATCGAAAGAGTAGTAGTTGTGGAAGGAAACCCCACCAGATCAAACAATAAACTGGAAGATGGAGAATTGTTGATGATGAGGAGAGCTTTGTGTCATACCAGAGGAGATGAAGAGCCCTTGCAAAGGAAGAATCTGTTCAAAACTAGATGTAAGGTATCCAATAAGTGTTCTAAAGTTGTTATTGATAGTGGTAGTTTAAATAATCTTGTTTCAAAAGAGATGGTGAATAAGTTGAAATTGGAGAGATTGAAACAACCTAAGTCTTATCAAATAGAATGGATTCAGGAGGAACATAAGTTGTTAGTAAGTGAACAGTGTTTGGTGAAATTGAAAAGTGGGAATTATCATGATGTTTTGTGTGATATTATGCCTATGGATATTTGTCATCTTTTGTTGGGTAGACCTTGGAAGTTTGATAGATAGGCAATACATGATGGGAGAAAGAATACATACACTATTGTGGCCAAAGGGATGAAGCAAACCTTGATAAATTTGGAGGAAACTTTGAAGAATGAAGTCTGTACGAATTCCATAATCTATTTAATAGATGGAAGGAAATTCATGGGTGGACTAAGACATGAGAATGTGTGTTTTGACTTAATTCCTAAGAATACTGAGAGACCGAAACCGGAATAAGAGCACCTAGAAGAGATAAGAGATTTGCTGATAGAATATGAAGACATCTTTGTAGTTAATGTACCTAATAGATAGCCACCTGTTAGAAGTATTATTCATTGCATGGACCTGGTTCCCAGAGCTAGTTTGCCTAACAAAGTTGCACACTAATTGATACTGGCAGAGAATGAAGAACTGAATAGACAAGTGCATAAGTTGTTGAAGAAAGGTTTGACCAGGGAGAGTTTGAGCCCTTGTGGAGTACTAGCAATATTAGCAACTAAGAAGAATGGAGAGTGGAGAATGTGTACCAATTCAAGAGCAATAAACAAGATCACAGTGAAATACCAATTTCCTTTGCCTAGGATGGATGACATAATTGATTGTTTGAGTGGAGCAAAATACTTTACAAAGATAGATTTGAAGAGTGGATATAATCAGATCAGGATCAGAGAAGGTGATGAGTGGAAGACAACATTTAAGACAAATGAAGGACTATATGAATGGCTGGTGATGCCTTTTGGATTGACTAATGCACTGAGTACTTTCATGAGGCTGATGAATTAGGTATTGAAGAAATTATTGGGTAAGTTTTTTATTGTATATTTGGATGACATTCTGATGTTTAGTAAAACAAAAGAGGAGAGTTTGTTGCGGTTAAGACAAGTTTTGCAGAGGTTGAGAGAAGAAAAGTTGTTGATCAATATCAAGAAGTGTACTTTCATGAAGGATGAGTTAGTTTATCTAGGATTTGTGATAACTGATGATGGTTTGAAGTTGGACCCTAAGAAAGTGAAAGCCATTATTGAGTGGCCTACATTAGAAAGCATTGGGGAGGTAAGATCATTTCATGGATTGGCTAGTTTTTACCAGTCGTTTATGAAAAATTTCAGTTCAGTTTGTAACCCTATGACTGAGACCATGAGAGGAGATCAGAAGGAATTCAAATGGACCACCGGAGAAAACAAAAGTTTTGAATTGTTGAAGTAGAAAGTGACTGAGCAGCCTGTGTTAACTTTACCAAATTTTAATAAAGTATTTCAAGTGGATTGTGATGCAAGTGGAACAACAATAGGAGCAATTTTGAGTCAAGAAGGGAGAGCAGCAGCCTATTTCAGTGAGAAATTGAATGATGCCCAAAAGTGATATTCAGTATATGATTAGGAATTTTATGCCATATTTCAAGCCTTTAAGAAATAGAGACACTACTTGTTGCTTATGGATTTTGTCTTGTATACAAATCATCAAGTTTTATAGTATTTGAACAGTCAAAGTAAGTTGAATTAGAGACATATGAGATGGGTAGAATTCTTGTAGAGTTACACCTTTGTGTTGAAAAGTAGAAGTGGGAAATCTAACAAAGTTGTTGATGCATTGAGTAGGAGAAGGAATTTGTTGACTGAGATTAGAGTGACAGTATTAGGTTTTGAAGAGTTGAAGACCTTGTATGATGAAGACCCAAATTTTGCAGAACCTTGGAAAGCATGTAGAGAACCGGTTATGGTTGATAGCAGAAAATGGTTGGATTATTTCATTTAAGATGGGATGTTATTTAGGGGAGTTCAGTTGTGCATACCTAAGAGTGTTGGAAACCAATTACACTGAGAGGGGGGGTGAATAAGTGTTATACTAGAATGATAAGTTTTAGCCTTATTAAAACATGCATACACCAATCGGTATACCGGTACATATAGAATTGAAAGAAGTAAAGCAACCAATAAGCCAATCACATAAATAAGAATCATAACACACAAATTTATACATGGAAAACTTCAAAGAGGAAAAACCACAATGGGATTTGTAACCCACAATATCAATCCAATGGCCATATGAAGAGATATTACAAAATATGAGGTGCCTACACTTGCAAAAAGGCTTACAGCCTAGAGCACACTACTTAATCACAAAAGGAGCCTCATTGACTACATAAAATTCCAGACTACAATCCAGAATAACCATTACAATAATTTCCTCACATACATAATCTCTCTGAACTATTTTGGCATCCTATTATATTCGCATATCCATAATCTCCCATGTCATATCTCTTCTACGTGTATATCAAAATGATCTACCAAACTGTCCTATATACCCTATACAAATTTACATGCCTTATGTTGGCTTACACAGATATATACAATATCAAATTACATGTCGGCCAAATAACATAAATGCATAAACATTAAAATCAATTGTCGATGGTGGATCCAAGATATGTTGGCCTCCAATACTAATAACCTTTACTAAACCATGTTGGTCTGCATTATCGGTGACCAACAAAATCCTTTTGTCCTACTGGTGCCGGTGTCAATGTCAATGTAGTATTTGTGAAGTGCCTACTAGTATACCATAGATCCAGAACATGAAGCTAGAACACAATACCATGTTGCCATCAATGACAACATAGTGAAACCAACCAATTGAGTGTCAATTGCCAATGAAGAATTCCATGAGAGAGAACCTAATAAAATAGAAACACATTGGAGGACCAGCTGGACATTTTGGCATCGAAAAAACAATTGCATTGGTGAATGAGTAGTACTTTTGGCCCCAAATTCATAAGGATGTTAAGAGATATGTTCACGGAAGTTGGGATTTGATCCTTGCACAAGTAGAGTTTTCCTACAACAATTCAATGAATAGAAGTACCAGAAGAACACCTTTTGAGATTGTTACCAGAGTGCACCCTAGAGGAATATTAGAATTAAGGGATAATAGTAGTGAAGATCGGAAGAGTTCAGAAGAAGAAGACACAAACAACAAATATAAGAAGAAGGTAGATGAGAAGAGGAGACATAAGGAATTTGAAGTTGGTAATGAAGTGATGGTATATATGAGAATAGAGAGATTCTTGGTTGGAACTTATAGTAAGTTGTAGATGAAGAAGTTTAGACCCTATAAGATTTTGAGGAAGTTCAGTTCTGGAAATGCATGTGAAGTGGAGCTACCAGATAGTCTAAGTATTTCACCTGATCTCAACATTGTAGATCTTCATGACTACCATGAACCAGAATTCAGTGAGGACAGTGTTGCAGACCTTGAGAAATAATTGCCTCAGAAGAAATCAGATCAGATTGAAGAGATTTTAGATAGTAGGATTGGGCATAGTACTCAGAATAGTCAAAGAATATCTTATGAAGTGGAAGGGCAGACTATTTGAAGATTCATCTTGGATTTCTTAGGTAAAGGTAGACTGCCTTGGTTTCCCTCTAACCCTAGCAAAGTGAGAGGATCACTTTTTCATTAACCCCAGATGTCTAATGCAGGAACATCCCCGGTTCATAGCAATCTTGCATCAACCCAAAAAAACATTTTCTTTTCTGTTTGTAGTTTCAGTTTTCCTTTTTTTGTGTCCCAATTTTGGCTCACCGGATCCTATGGAGTTGGATTCTACTTGAGGAATTGATCATCTTTCTTACTTTTAGACTGCATCTCATTTGGATCACTTACCGACAAGATATCGCTACCGGTTTCCATGATATTTTCTTGTTACTGATTGTTCCTTTGTTACCGGTTGCCCGAGACCTATTCTGGTGATCTACCAGAACCCATTATGAAGCTTGTGAAGACTTGGGCATTGATTTTGATGTTCCTTGGTGTGTGGCCAACTTTTTCCCATTATCTATGTTTCATCCTTTGGATTTTTTGGATGAATCTCTTGGTGGAGGCTGACCTTGTTTATTTCGCACGTTAGGTCTTGTTCTTTGGGTTTTGATCCCTTTTGGGCAGACTAGATCCTTTGGATTGATATATATATTTGTAATCATGCTTTAGAATGTAATCAATTAGAATCAATCAAAGTATTAGATAGATAGATTGTACCTAGAAGATAGATCTTTCGATTCAAGGTCCCGGTGATGACCTATTCTACCAGGCCTATGTGCCGGTATGTTGTAACCCGGTTGAGTGTAATCAAATTTCATGCAATAAAACTATCTGTTCTGCATTGTCTCCATCATATTTGTGTGTTTTCTTTGTGTTTACTATTGCTGACTAGTTTGGATTGATCTCTTTGAGGTCCCTCCTCACTAGTGACTGCTTCACTTTACCTCCAAATAACAACAAAATTGGTTGTGTGCCAAAATAACTTTGCAGACGACACCAATTCGTGGTGCTTACCTTGCAATCACACTCATATGCCACAAAATTGTCTAAGAGGAAACTTGAAGAAAAAAATAGTTGAGCAAAGGAGTCAAGGATCCAAACCTGATGTTGGAGTCTATGCTTCTTTGGGTATGGATAATTCTTCACTTACCACTCAAATGTAGAGCATGTGAATGGAACAAGAGGCTAAAATTTCCCTAGATCACGCCCTCTTTTCATGGATGAAAGAAGAAGAGATTGTTCTCCTAAATAATGCTTCCACATCATCTACCAAGATGCCTCAAGTGTAGTCCAATTATAACCTTTTCTCTTAGCGCTGGTTTACCGGAGAGCCTATGATACAACAAACGAAAGAAAATACAGAGAAGCTGACAAAATAGCCCATTGTGGTTTCCAGTTCCCTAAAGACAAAAGGCTTTATATGTTTCAAGGCCAAAGATTCCAAGGCTCTTGTTCCCACAATTCTTGACATAGTAGAGAAATTGAAGAAAGCTCCTATGAATTTATCCTTATGGGATATTCTCACCATTCCTAAATAGAAAGACCGTTTGTGGGAGGCACTTGGTGAAAACGAAAACCTTTCCATCGAGTCAGAAGCAAATGAATCACACACAAAGAGTAGTGGACCTTTTTCAGGGGACCAATCATGAACCCCAGTGGTACTTACCAATGAAGGCCTTGAAGCTACTACTAGCATGAGGGAAGGTAAGTTAAAACCCAATCCTTTCTTTTTGACCCTTATCGTTGGAGATAAGTTACATCACAATTCCATGATTTATTCAGATGCTAGTACTACTATCATACCTAAGGAAATAGCGGAAGTTTTGAATTTGAAATATGAGCCTGTAAGTAGGGGAGTTATGCAATTAAATGGAAACAAAGTCTAGACTGTGGGCATTATAAAATACCTTCCACTCACTTTATTTGTTTGCCCTAGCAACAAAGTAACCCAAGAAGTAGCAGTCATTAATATCCCCCCATTTTTGGCCTTTGTCTGTCTCGAGATTTCACTTTGAAGGTTAGAGGATATCTCTCTTTAGATTGGTCTCACTTTATCCTTAGGACTAAGCATGGGGCTAATTTGAAGAAATTGTTTGAGATTATTCATTCAGAACACATAGCTAATGAAGCTATGATAAAATTTGAAGTTGCCCACACGTCCATTTCTCGAAGTGAAATGAAATGTGTAAAATTATTAGAAGATAAAGAGATAACCTGAGATCGATCTGCAAACCAAGAGGTCTTCTTAAATGAATTCATAGATGCAAGTCCCTATGGGAATTACCATGCCATTGGAATTGGGACGTATGTGATTTTTGATGAAGACCAACCAATTCCTAAAGTGTCAAAGGACCTATAGGATAGAGAAAAAGAAAAAGAAGACCTAACCTCTAAGCTTTGGACCCTCCACTTTGATGGAGCCAGATGTAAAATTGGATCTAGAGAAGACATTTACCTCACTTTTACTATTGGGGAGAATACCTTGAGGTCTTTCTGTCTCCAGTTTGCCTATTCTAACAACAAGGCAGAGTATGAGGGTTTTGTTCATGGCCTAAGTCTTGCAGAGCACCTCAGAGTCAACTAGCTGAGAGTTTTGGGATATTTAGAGTTTGTCATCCATCAGGTCTGGTGAATATTAGTTGTGAAGCATGTTAGTATGCATTCATACCGCCATAGAGTTTGGGACCTGCTTGAAAGATTTGAGGCTTTTAATATTCAAAGGATTCCCTAGAAGAAAAATGAAGCTGTTGACCACATGGCCACAATAAGATCTTAGTTTGACCCTGCCTTAGCATTGCTAGAGAATAAGAATTTAGTCTGAGTAACTGTTAGACCTTCTATACCCTACAATGACATCCATTGGCAAGTTTTTGAAGGTGATGAGCATATAGCTATGTTCATCTATAAATCCAGGGATTTTGCGGACCAATTGCAGCGTAAGGTGTTCGAGGCTTATGACGACCAGGTGATCCAGTTAAAGACAAATAAACTCCTAAAGGGCTTGATTACACTAGAAAATAGTTTTGACTTCAAAGATTCCATAAATGATAAAAGGAAATTCACAATAGATAAAGAGGATTACACCAAACTCCATGTTGGGGATGGTTGGAAGCTCAAGGTAGGGAAAGATGTTCCCCAATGTGATAGAGACAACTAATCCATTTCTATGATGAATATATGGGGGTAATAGCATGGTCACATGATGAGCTCTATGGGTACAATCCAGAGGTAATCCAACATACCATTGAGCTGACTGAAGGAGAAAATCCTATTTGGCAAAAGCAATTTCCAATCAATCCAAAGATAGAATCTGTTGGTACTTCAAATTTCCATATAATTTCAAGCACCCTACTATTAAAAAAGGTGGTCACTTCATGGAAATGACACATAATGGATGATTAATGATTTGAACAACTAGAGTAAAGAAGGATATGAATAAATTAATTCCAATGGACCCCATGAAAGACTAGTGTTTTTGATCTGTAGAAAAGATGATATGAACAAAGAATTAAAATGAATGAAACATGAAAATATAAGAAATACCCATTTCTTAAAATCAAGTTTCCAAGCTCCAATAAAAATATTAGATCTGTACAATGTGTTTTTGGCTATAGACCATACAGAATACCGTAAGAAGGCTGAAAAGCCTATTATTTCGACCTGCATGAAAGAAGATGTAAACCTGGAATAAAAATGTATGCAAATATCAAATCTAATGAAGACCCATTTTAGAAGTGGATGTTTCCTACCACCAAAACCGAAAGATATCTTAAAGCAAGGCTATTGACTAACTAGTTTGGATATTAATTTCAAAGGGTTTTGTTAATTTTAATGTAAAATGGTGACTGTTCACCCCAAAAGGGGTATGGTGCCCATTCAACCACATATATAAGTGGTTAAAAAATGTAGATATAGGGGGAGAGTCATAAGAACAACATAATGCTATAAGGATTGAATATCATTTTGTATTAGAGAAGTCTATAGGAAGAAGAAGTATCATTTTGTGCATGCAATCTGTAATGAAGTGTTTACAAGTGCAACTTATGTATGCAATTATTTCCCGAAGATTAATATACAAGGTTCACTGTCTCTTTTTCCAAATATTGTGTACACTTTTGTGTTGATGAGTTATCTTCGTCCTCTTGATAAATATGTTTATAGATTTTCTATGATGTGAATAACATCTCATTGCATTAAGTGAAAGATTGAGTTCTTATTGTTTGTATAACACATACTGAACCTTAATAGTTGATGAGAAATTGTCTCTTGAGTTGATAAGATATTTTGTACATAAAGTGTCATATATATCCCTAGATAGAGGCACTAGTCTGTTATTGATCTTTTAAGGTTTTGATCTGTATGCATTCAAGGTCCTTGATAGAAACATTCTTCCCAAATCCTATATGAACTAATCTATGCAAATTTCATTTAAGTCCTAAAAGCAATCTCATTTTCAATATACATTCACAATCATTTCTTTTCAAAGCATTCAGTTAAAGCACATAATAAAGCATAGTTGCAGAACAATAATTTTCCAATTGTGTAAAATTGCTAAAAGATTTAAATACATTATAAATAACCTCTTTTGTGCTTTAGAGGAAGAGGCATACCCACCTAGGTTCAGTGGAGCCTAAAGTGCAGAGGGATTTGGTCTTTGACCATCCCTATTCATTGGCCAAGGCTAATTGGATTACTTGAGGATTTGGCAAGTCTTTGGATTTTCCAATCTGTGGTTTTGGGCACCAACAGAATCCTTGATGTCACAAGAGTTGCAGAAATTAATTAACTCTTGGATTGTCTATTTGATTAAGCATAGCACCTGGGTTTATAACTTGGTGCCAGTTCAAAAAAAGAATGGAGACATCCACCTTTGTGTGGATTTTTAGGACTTGAATAGGGCATCCTTGAAGGATAGTTATCGTTTGCCTTCGATGGAGAAGATTTTGCATACAGTAGTTGGGTCTGAGATGTTCTCTATGCTTGACAGCTTCTCTAGATATAACTGAAGGACCATCATAAAACCACGTTCACCAACAAATGGGGAGTGTTCTTCTATTAGAAGATGCCTTTTGGGTTGTCTAATGTTGGTGCTACTTTTTAGAGGGCCATGGATATAGCCTTTCGGGAGATAATTAACAAAATAATTCTTATTTACCTGGATGACTTGATAGTTTTTTCAAAGCACAAAGAAGATCACTTCGACCATTTGGAGCTAGTTTTCAAGAAGTGCTTGGAGTTTGGCACCTCTCTAAACCCAAAGAAATGCATCTTCAAGGTGCCTCAAGGGAAGTTGTTGGGACATGTAGTATCTAAAGAAGGAGTGCCAATTGATGCAGACTGTGTGAAATCTATCAAAGAGCTTTCCTTGCTAGTGAACAAGAAAGGTGTCCAATATTTTTTGGGAAAGATCAACTCCGTCAACTAATTCATTTATGATTTTGCTAGGATGGTAAGACTGATCACCCTTATGCTTAAAAATGATATGCATTTCAAATGGACTCCAAAGGCCAAGGAATCTTTTGAAAATATTAAAGAGGTAATCTCATCTGCCCCTATCTTAGCTAATCTGGATATGTCCAAGGATTTCCTCATGTACGTTTATGCCAGTAGCTTCAGTATTGTTGTTGTTTTAACATAGAAGGATG